>NW_028283690.1:300000-541771 GCF_059441095.1 Idiotropiscis lumnitzeri
GCATATGATGGCCTAACAGGGCCACCGCCCAGAAAGGAGTAACGCAGAACTTTGTAATACTGTCACTCCCTGACCAGTTCGTTGTTCCTGCAGAGCCAAACTTTGACTCAGACCCACAAATTTGAATTACAGATAGTGGACAATGGAGAACTCCCCCAGTCAGTCATCATGTTCAACTTCCATAGAAACTTCACATACATTTATTAGATTGCCAAACTAATTGGAAACTACATCACCAGAACACCACAAGTGGGCTCTGTTATTGTACTTAAAGATGCATCTTACAAACCTGTGTTCTCCAAGGCCAGCTGGTCCATAGTCTTAAGTTATTTCTTCGCCAACATCAATGTCTCGGAGCGCAAACAGACAGAGGTGTGGTCTGTCCTCTGTTGTCATCTTCTTCATTTTACAGTTGGGGTGCATGTGGTCATCATTAACCAGTCTTCCCAGACTGCCATCTTCTTGAGCTGCATCAACACTTAAAATAGATTAAAAAAAAAAAAAAACAATTATTCAATCAATGTCAGAAATTAATCTTTGAGACAATCTTGTGTACACAAAACATAAAAATAGGAAATCCACAATTTTTAAATCTAAATCAAATCATACAAGAAATTTCTATTGGAATCAGACCCTATTAACAGCTTGTCTTTGAGACTTCATGATCTATATTTTCATTTGTATAGATTCAACGCATGAATAAAAGTAATTATACATTTTTGCTTAGAGAATGATTTTTCCCCTAACACTTATGGGATGAGTATGTGTTTATTTTTTTAAATAAAAACAAAAATAAGATAACATCTCAATCTTTGCCTCACCTCCAAGTTTTTTCTTGCCGGCGGAAGTCAAACAAAAAGACAGTGCCTCTTCCATCCATCTTCCTGCGTTGAGATTCATCAGAATCTATCAATTTTCCTCTGTACTCCATAATAAAGAATAAAGTCGTCTTTCCTGAAAGGGGCCTTGGTAAATACTCCTCGACCTAGTTAACAGGGAAATCAAGTTAGCTTCGTCATATTTTTAAGCACACAAATAAGGAGTCATCATATTCATTTGGGCCACTATACTAATGTAGGGTGGTTTGAAACATTGCTTCTTGTGAGGGATAGAGCAGAGCCCTTCTTTATGATTTTAAAGGAACAGACCAGCCAAAATTCATTTTCCAGCATTGCATTAGCCAGTATGTATTAGGACTGAAAGTACAAATGTCAATTGCACCTGGTTACGTAAAAAAAAAACTTTAAGATTATTTAGTTTCAAAACAATGACATACACTGTACACAGTCATATTGGATCGCGTCACGTGATCTCTGTGACGTATTACGTGCTTTACACTAGACTATCAATATCGGACTTGTTCACCGGTCTATTGTGGTATAAAAATGCCGGAGGGCGTCATCAAGTACAGCCTTAATTTAGATAGAACTCCTACCATCAGGTTTCACACTCACTGAAATAACTTGAAACTGACAAAAGTGGCAAAAGAAAAGGTCAAGACACTCTTAATGTAAAATAACCACTTAAAAAACGATGTCAGCTTGGTTATCAGAAAACAATAATATATCTTAGCAAAAGCGTTAACATCATACCTTTAAATTAGTTTATATACTTCGCTTCTAACTCTGCAGTCTTGTCCAGACCCTTGACTGCATGTTCAATAGTATCCTGCTTTGGGGACTTCCTGCATCTCAGGGAAGGCATTGTTTATTCTATAAAGAAAAAAGACAGTATTGTGTTGAGAATTATTAATACTATGGGCTAAATGGAGTTTTAACAATATCAGTGTAAGAAAAATAAATTATAAATTAAAAAAATATCAATTCCTCCATCCCAATTAACGATTTCAACCATAATAGTTTATATTGAAGTTTAAACAACAGACACAGACAGATTTATGCAGTGCGACTACAAAAATCTTACCAAAATTGCATTCACAGTAACCTTTGCTTTAAGAATCATGTAATTAACCAGTGAACATCGTGTCTTACACAAAAATTAATGGCAGAAATTATCATGGTACTTGCATTCTGTGGTTCTATAACAAAAGTGCAAGCTGTTAGCTCCGCAAAGCTAACGCAACAAGCTAGCGTCCCTCGTGCTCACATTCAATGCAAACCTGACCACCGGATGACAATACGCGTCGGTTTAGTTCTTTAAATGAGTAAAAGCACCATGACGTTTTATAATTATTCAATGCTTAACTGGAGCTCGTCAATTATGTCGATGTAGGAGCACATGTTTGCTAGGCCAGTGTTGTAGGCCCACATCCATGGTGCTACTTTGTATAGTGTTTTCCACACAACTATCTCTAACTATGAACAAATGCACTCGACGCATGTTTTGAAAAAAACCCAACGAAAAACACTTACCTCTCCGTTTCAACAGCAGTTCGAACTTCGAAGTGGTGATATTCTCCAGCGTTAAGCACCTGCTCGAACTGCGAATAGGTCAAATTCAACAGCGTCTTTTTTCTGTCTTAATAAGGACGCGATGAGAGGAGGAGCGCTTGCCTTTTCGTCAGCACGCCCCGCGCGGGTGGTGCTGCTTTATCACTCTCTATCTGTGCCCGCCCGCCGGCACGTCGATAGAAAAATAATATTCCTTCAAACATTACTTTCATCTTCTTAACGTTTTGTAGTGAATTTAACAGGTTCACCACTTTTTTCAAATACACCAATGGAAAACAGGTCTTAATTGAGGAAACATACAAAGAGCGTCTCACAAACACCTTATGATGAGCAATGTAATTTGATCACGTTTTTTGTCACTGCCTGGACGTTGGGTTCACTGGCCTGGTGGCAGTGGCTTGTAGACACTGTCACTGAGTGGGAACGGATCTCAAGGTGGGTCAAACTAACCCAAGCAGTGGATCGGTCCGTTTTTTAAATTTATTAATTTTTTTATTTTATGTATTTATTTATTATTTAATACAAGGGCTTCGGCTCACTACCAGTGGGCGGGACCAAAGAATTTGGGTTTCCTTTGAGCTAGGAGGCAGTCAAAGGCAGTCCAATCCCCGGCAACATAAAGCGCCTAGCTCTGGGGACATGGAATGTCATTTCTCTGGTAGGGAATGAACCCGAGCTGGTGTGTGACGAGACCAGTGGTTCTCAATTATTTCCTGTCATGCCCCCCCTACCAAGAAGAAAACAATTCACACCCCCCCACCACAATTTTCTTTTACATTTCGTACTAATGTACATGTTCTTTGCATATTAATGTTAGATTGTCAATAAAATATCTTACCTTAACAAAGCTAAATTGATAAAAATAAAATATCATTTTGAGAACGACTATTGTGAGGATCTCGAAACTCAGTACTCTGTGGTGCTAATATTGATGAGATGATAAATATGTTGAAGCCACAGAACAAAAAGATTAGATATTGTTTGGAAATTAATGACGTACATAAAGGAATATCAGCCTTGATTGGAGTACATTACTGCATTTAAATTTTTAATAAAAATGAAACAATTATTGATGTTATGACCACTATGAAGAATTTAAAAAACAATATATAGGGATAATTATAGTTTTCATTTTGTTATGTGTAGTCTGTTCATGTTGCATTATTTTTATGACAAAGACGATGGTTAATCGTAGGTTTGTTGCCCAAATGTACCATTACAACCTGATTAATGTTGAGAATGACGAACTCAAACTGGACACTGAAACGTAAAAACACATGGACTTCTTGCCCCTGTCCTCACACGTGCACACACACACACACCATACACGAAGATCCGGGAGGTAAGGACGGCTGTCCTACAGGATGCGGATGGAAGAACAACTGCAGCGGAACAATGCCAGGGATGTCTGGAGGGGCCTGAAGACCATCTCAGGCCACGGACAAGCAGGTAAGACCCAGAAGGGGGGGGGGCTTCAGTGGGCAAATGAGTTGAACCTATTTTTCAATAGGTTTGATCAAATGTCTGACCCCGCTCAGGCTTCCCTGATGCAGCCCCCACCCACCCCTCCTGCCACTGCGAACAAGACCCTCTCTCCCCCTCTCTCGCCCCTCTCTCTCTCCACAGGCTCCAGTTCCCAGCCTCATCAGACAACCACCACTTCCTCCTGCTCAGCCTTGTTCCTCACAACATCTCAGGTGAAGAACCAGCTGAGGAAGATGAAGGCGAGGAAGGCGGCAGGCCCAGATGGGACCAGCTCCCAGCTCCTCAAATCCTGTGCAGACCAGCTGTGTGGAATCGTCCAGCACATGTTCAACCTGAGCTTGAAGCTGGGCAGAGTCCCCCAGCTGTGGAAAACATCCTGCCTGGTTCCGGTTCCAAAGACACCCCATCCGAAGGAGCTCAACAACTTCAGACCAGTGGCGCTGACGTCTCATCTGATGAAGACCCTGGAGAGACTGGTCCTCGTCCATCTGCGCCCCCTGGTCAGCTCCTCAATGGACCCACTCCAATTTGCATACCAGCCTGGCATCAGTGTGGATGATGCCATCATCTACCTGCTCCACACTTCACTCTTCCACCTGGAGAAGGCGGGGGGCACGGTGAGGATCATGTTCTTTGATTTCTCAAGTGCTTTCAACACCATCCAGCCCGCCTTATTGGGAGACAAGCTGGAGCAGGCGGGAGTGGCCCACCACCTCATCACATGGATTCACAACTACCTCACAAACCGGCCACAGTACGTGAGAACACAGGACTGTGTGTCTGACGTGCTCCTCTGCAGCACGGGAGCGCCGCAGGGAACTGTGCTGGCTCCCTTCCTGTTCACCCTCTACACCTCGGACTACAAATACAATTCCACAACCTGTCACCTGCAGAAGTTCTCTGATGACTCTGCGATTGTCGGCCTCATCACTGACGATGACGATCGGGAGTACAGAGGGGTTACGCAGGGGTTCGTGGACTGGTGTCAGCAGAACCGCCTCCAAATCAACGCTGGGAAATCCAAAGAGCTGGTGGTGGATTTCCGCAAGCGTCGGCACTCTCCACCTGCACCAGTGAATATCCAGGGAACAGACGTTGAGAGGGTCTCAACTTACAAGTACCTGGGTGTTCATCTGAACAATAAACTGGACTGGAGCGACAACACAGACGCTCTCTATAGGAAGGGTCAGAGCAGACTCTTCCTACTCAGGCGGCTGAGGTCCTTTGGCGTTCGGGGAACACTCCTCAGGAACTTCTATGACTCGGTGGTTTCATCAGTCATCTTCTATGGAGTGGTCTCCTGGGCAGGAGGCATCTCGGGCCGAGACAAAAAGAGACTGGACAAACTGGTGAGGAGGGCCAGCTCTGTCCTGGGCTGCTCCCTGGACTCTGTGGACTCAGTGGGGGGCAGAAGGATGACGGCAAAACTGTCATCAATGCTGGACAAACCAGCCCACCCATTCAATGACACTCTGAGAACACTTTACAGCTCCTTCAGTGACAGACTTTTACACCCTCGCTGTACCAAAGAGAGATTTCGCCGCTCCTTCCTGCCAACTGCTGTCAGACTTTTTAACAAGAACATTGGGTCAGGCCTACAAACGGGAGGGCATTAGTGCAATTGTGCAGTCCTAGGATGCAATATTAACTACTACTGTACTTTCAGCCAAGGGTGTACTTAAATATTGACCAATGATGTATTTTGTTTACCATTACAGTATTCTTATTACAATACTTCTATCACTGTAGTATTTCTACCACTGCAGGATGTTCACTATTACAGTACTTTTATCATTGCAGTACTTTTATCATTGCAGTATTTTTCTATCATTGCGGTACTTTTACTATTACAGTACTTTTACCATTGCAGTACTTTTACCATTGCAGTACTTTCATCATTGCAGTATTTTTCTATCGTTGCAGTACTTTTACTATTACAGTACTTTTACCATTGCAGTATTTTCTATCATGCAGTACTTTTCTATCATTTCAGTACTCTTACCATTACAGTACTTTTATCATTGCAATATTTTTATGATTGCAGTATTTTCAATCATTCAGTAGTTTTTATCATTACAGCGTTTCCCCCTCCGTATAATGGACAAACATTAGGAGTGTTTCCTTACACTTAGATACGTTTATACTGTGTATATTTGCATGCTTTTTCTGAATGTCTGCTGCTAATGTTATACATTAACGGCTACATTACGCCGCCGACTCTGTGTGATCTATATCTTTGCTGCTGTAACACCTCAAATTTCCCCATTGTGGGACTAATAAAGGACATCTTATCTTATCTTATCTTATCTTATCTCTCCTACAACGAGGCAAGGGCCTCCACCAAGTCACCCCAGGGACAAGTTTTATTCCCTGATGGTCATCAAATTATGAGGATCTCATTCTACGCCGGAAGGGAGGAGGGGAATTTTTCCCTAATGTGAGGTTTTCGCTCCTCCACTGATGATCACACTGTTGTATGATTTCATTATGATGATCTGTCTTAAAGCCGTAAGGACATGATTTTTAAATCCACAACAGGGGGGAAATGTAAGATGGGCTGAGGATAGGTAATCAGTTTGTGTATTCATAATCATGTTTTTATACACTCATTAATGTTGAACACACACAGAGACACTTACTTGTTATTTTAACACACACACACACAGACACCGTATCCTGAAGATGTGTTTAGTTAAACTGACCTTGGGTTATGATTTTCTGCCTGCTGGAGTCCCTGGTGATTAGTTATTGATGCTTTAGTTAAACTGACCTTTATACCGTGAGTTATTGATGTTTTCTGTCTCTTGGTGATTAGTTGTTGATGCTTTTCTGTCTTCTGGTGATTAGTTATTGATGAGTTAGTTTCAATAAAAAGGCAGAACGGAGGGTGAGAGTCAGAGGGTGTGCGGGATTGAACTGGCAAGACGGCTGTTTCACCTCCTGGCTCCCTCTCCCATTCTGAATGGCACAAAACGAAAACTTTAGTAAGTTATTTCAGTCTAAAAAAGGCGTCAGGGCATTTTTAAACCGGACAGTAAGTCGCCACTGTCTTGGTTCCTTTTTGTGCCTTGACCCATACCGGAATTATTGAAAGGATGCAGTCCTATTTACAGGCCCAAGTGACACCCCAGGTTTCTGTTGTTTGTACGAGGGCGCTTAATAGGTACTGCTATTCACAATCGTCTTAGGCTGTTTCTTTGCAGAAGTTTATGGACAATGTGTAGTGCTGTAGGATGCAGTCTAGAGCATTCTTGACATTGAAGCTTTTGTTTCCAGCAACTGCTAATGCGACCGTGCATCAAACATGCAAAACACAGACCCTTGCTCCTCAAGAAGTCAATCTTATCCTTGTGATGCTTTCTCCTAAATTCCTTACCAATTGTGAGACTGTGTTGCTCTCCATTACAATTAGCACATGGTTTGGCAATAGCATCCACTGAAACAGGTTCTGCCTTTGGCGTGGTGGTTTTGTTGTTTTCCATCTTGGCGGGCACAATGACTGTTGTGAAGACTTTCTTTGATTTTGTTGTTTCTGTGTGTTGTGATTTTGTTTTCTGTTTTATAGAAATCTTTCGTGCTTGTCAACAAAGTCAACAAAATCCTTAAACTTCACTCTTCTATTTGTTCTTTCTTGGAGATTGCAGGCAAATTTTCTCCAAGATTCTATAAGTCTGTATGGAAGTTTGTTTGCCAATGCCTTTATATTAGCCATGTTGTCCAAGTCCTCCATGTAATTAACATCTGCCATTATGTTCGAACAGCCCATAAGGAATAATGTGAAAGACTGAAGTGCAACACCATCTTCAGACTTGATTGTTGGCCAATCCATGGCTTCCTTTAAATATGCTTCTGCTATCATGAAGTCATCACCATAAAACTCCTTCAAGATTTGTTTTGCTTTGGTATATCCTGTCAGAGGTTCCATATGGATGCAGCTCTTCACCAACTCATGTGGTTGTTCACTAGTATACTGCAGCTAAAATTGAAGATGATCACGGTTATCACTTGTACGGCCTTCAATCCCATGTTCAATGGCACCTATACAGGTTTTATAATGCAGAGGGTCGCCTGTAAAACGTAGGAATGGAAAGTTCGGGAAGAAGCGATGCTTTTTGACTCTTTGCTAAGTATTCTGCGACACTGGCTTGCTGTGAGATTGCGTGGCAAAGGCCATCAAGCACATGTCCCTGTTGTTCTCTACTTTCTGTCTGATGTGGAAATCTAGCCATTGGAATAGTCGAAGTGGGAGCATTTCAGGTCAACACTGCTTGTTGCTCTGATAGGCTGTGATGGTAATTGAATGTTTTTCCTTGTTTAAATTGTAACACACTCATCAGGAATGTGGATACCATCCTCCTGGGTATTTTCATATCTTCTCAAGACATCCAATTTAGCATCAGACTCAGGGAGTGCCGTTTGCATTGCATGCATTTCCTTCTTTGCTTTAATTGCAGCTTCTTCTTGCTCAAGTGCCAACCTTTGTTGTAAATCAGCAGCCTTTGCCTTTAAACATGCTCGTTCCATTTGAGCCTTTAATTTAATTGAAGACGTTGACAGAAGTGAGCTTCTGTCTGTTAGATTCTTTACTTCTACTTCTATGGGTGTAGTTAGTTGATGCAGATCTACTATCAGCAGGTGATATTTGTTTATTGCATCCTTCCTCTGCACGTTTCAAAACGTCCTTCTTCCATTGCTCACATTTCCATTAATTACATTTTTTGGATCAAACCAGTTATTTTGGTCATCGGCAAAATCCTCTTCAGTCTTTAAATTTTGCAGACCGGAATTGAGGTCCACAAATTCTTGCTCCATGCCGCTAAAGCAAACACGAACCTCAGTTTTTTACAGCGTCAACATTTGCATCATCCTCCATCAATTGTTCAATTTGACGTTGCATGGAGGTCAATTGAGCAAATTTGCAGCTGCGTGCCTGCATCCGTTTAGGCTTGTGATCTTCTACAGCTTTTCTCCGTCATTTTTAATGTCCGCTTTCCACTGTCTTGTTCCTCCATGTCAATCCACAATGAAGCAAACAAAAACGTCAAACTGACTGTAGCGTCTCAATTTGCAGGTCAGCCGAATGACGATCAAAGTTTTAAGCAGTTTACTCACGCACCTGTTACGTGCGCGTCCTTGTTAACTCGCGATGCTTGTCAAGTATGGACGCATGCTAACAGCTAGCAGCTCATTGTCCCGACTGGAAAGTTGCTCCTTAGCTGTGATGTGCCTAGGGTTACACTATCTATCATTAACAAACACAGCCAGCCCTCCTCTTTCCTCTTACCGCTTTCCAGTGTCCTGTCCGCAAGTAGTATTTGGAAGCCGTCAAATTCCACAACGGTGTCCGGCGTTAGCTCTGTTAGCCATGAATCCGTGAACATCAGCAAGCTAGCTCATTGGAAGTTCCTCTCGTGCCGCGTTAGCGCTGTTAGCTTGTCCATTTTCTTGGGAAGGTATCTAACATTTCCCATAAAAACGGACGGGAGGACGGGGTGGTCACGCCTCCTCTTTGCCTGGCGTTTCGCCCCCGCGCGACATCCCCCGTCTCTTCCTCCTCAACTCGTGGGGGATATCGGGTCTCGCTCCGGGAGTCGGCACGGGGTTAGCACGAAGTGCTAACAGCTGATCTCTTGTGTAAACGATTGATCCGTAGCTCCCAGTGACATCTCCGGACACGATCACGCAAAAAACAGCCCTCAGCAGCAATAAAACCACCGCAATTTGGATGTCCATTGCTGCGATGAGGTAAAATAAATAAAACTGGGTAAAGGGAAAAACACGCGAAAAAGGCTCAAATAGTGAGCCGTGCTGCTCTAGCAGGTAGCCACTCGCGTGGCGACGGAACCGGAAAAACAAATGTGGTCCCATCAAAATCTGATTGGATATTTAAAAATAAAAGCGTGAAAATTTGCTTATTTGTCTGTCGTCACCAATGATTAAAAAAATTAAAATCATTACAAAATCCTCAAGCTATCGTGATACCAGACGAGTTCTGCGGGACACCAGACCACCCCAGTTGTCCACAAAAAGTGGTCACTTCAAAATTTGATGTGGCATTTCAAAATAAAAAAATCACCTGAAATATGCACTGTGATCAACACTGATTTAAAAGAAAAATCTTTAAAAAATATCCTCAAACTATCGTGATACCAAACCAGGACTGGGGATACTAGACCACACCAGCTGTCCACCAAAAGTGGTCACATCAAAATGTGATGTGGCACTTCAAAATAAAAGTAGCCTGAAATTCGCTTATTTCACGGTCATCACCACTGAGTTAAAAAAAAACATAGCTCGAGCTTTCGTGATACCAGACCAGTTTTGTGGGACACGAGACTACCCCAGCTGTCCATAAAAAGTGGTCCCATTGAAATCTAATTTGTAATTTCAAACTAAAAGTTGCCTGAAATCTGCACATTTCACTGTCATCATGCCTGACTTTAAAATTTCATTAAAAAATATCCTCTAGCTATGGTAATACCAAACCAGGTTTGGAGGACACTAGACAACACAGCTTTCCACCAAAAGTAGTCCCATCAAAATGTAAGGAGGCATTTTAAAATAAAAGAGCTGGAGCTGTCGTAATACCAGACTAGTTTTGTTGGACACTCGACGACCCCAGCTGTTCATCAAAAGTGGTCCCATCAAAATCTGGTGTAATTTCACAATAAAAAAAAAAACACCTGAAATATGCACATTTCATTGTCATCAACACTGATTTTAAAATAATCATTTCAAAATACCCTCGAGCTATCGTGATATCAGACCCATTTTGGGGGACACTAGACAACCCCAGTTGTCCATCAATTGCGGTCCCACCAAAATGTGATACGGCATTTCAAAATAAAAGTAGCCTGAAATCAGCATACATCACTGTTATCACGCCTGACTAAAATATCATGACAAAATATCCTCCAGCTATCATGATACCAGACCAGACATATTTCACTGTCATCACCATTGATTTTAAAAAATTAATTAAAAACTAGAGCTGCGAGCAGCTATAAAGGGCCCTCGCCACCCGGACAACGTTGGGGTACTGGCACGTTGGAAATGTGAAATATTTCCGAGAAATAACGTGAGGAATCTTCAAGAGGAATTTGCTTGTAGTTAAAGTTAGAGCAGCTTTTGTTTTCAAAGCCTCGTCAATGTTTGAAGTAAATTTGTTGGCAGGCACTACAGGTGCATCAAATCAAAGACTAATAGACTGAAAAACATTTTCTTTCCGAGAGCCATCACCATTCTGAACTCTCACACACATGCACACACACACGACCACCCTTACCTTGCTGAACAGCGACGTATTGTGTTGTATTTCTCCAATTTCATACTATTTTCCATCACAATATTTATTCTCTTATTTATCTAATTTATATATTTGATTAAATTATTGTTGTATTGCACTGGAGAGGGGAGCTCCCTAATCTTGTTGCACACTGTACAATGACAATAAAAGGATTTCGGATTCTGATAAATTTAGAATGGCCGACTTCCTGTTCAATTTAGCATACGGCTCCATGAGACTTTTTATTAGGTCTTGGCTTTGTACACACTTCATCAAATTTTCAGTTTGGTGAAACAGAGATATGGGGCTGTTTTTTTTTGTTGTTTTTTTTTTCTAGGGGGCGATAGCGAGCCATTTTTAAACAACTGTACGACAAAATAATAAAATATTGTGAATATTGAATCAACTCCCGGTTGGGTGGACGCTGGCACGTTTGGCTGCCACTGCTCACCGGTAACTCTCAGAAATTTTTTGGATCCGCTTGTACCTGCTTTAGCAGTTTACAATCCCTCCAGTTACAGTGATTTTATTTATTATCTGTATGTTGAGCGATCCCGATTCTCATGAATGCCACCCACCGATTGCATAGTCGCTGACGCGTCTACTGTGGCTAAAGTTTAGCTTACCTATCAAAGTTAGCACCTTATGTACAGGGTAAGTTTGGGATTTTTTTAGAGCATGAGCAGGGGAGTTTTTAAGCATTTAGTCCATTGTGGTGAACCGCCCCCATTTAAGTAAATTCAAAATGGCCGACTTCCTGTAAAACCTAGCGCATGGCTCCAAGAGACTTTTTTGTAGGTCTTGGCCTTATACATACTCCATCGAATTTACAAAAAGTAGGTGAATCACTCAACCAGGGCTGATGTTTTTGAATATTTCTAGAGGGCCATGGCAAGCCATTTTAAAAAAGCTGCACATTCCATTCCGCAGGATTGCTATGGACATTGTGGGTCCTTTGACAAAAAGCAGTGGTGTAGTGTGTGACAACGCCACACGTTTCCCAGAGGCATTTCCATTGCGCACAATCACTGCTCCGGCAGTACTTTGTGCCTTGGTGCAACTCCTTTCCAGAGTTGGCATACCAGATGAGATTCTAACAGACCAGGGAACCAATTTCACTTCAAGGTTAATGCAACTGTTCAACAAACAACTGGGCATCTCCGCCATCAAAACCACTCCATACCACCCATAGACTGATGGACTAGTGGAAAGGTTCAATCAGACCTTAAAGAAGATGCTCCAGAAATTTGTGGATGATACTGGAAAAGACTGGGACCGGTGGCTGCCCTTTTTGCTGTTTGCCTATCGCGAAGTTCCTCAGGCATCAACAGGTTTCTCTCCCTTTGAACTCTTGCATGCTTGGGAGGTTCAGGGGCCATTGGACTTGCTCCGAAAGGCCTAGGAGGCACCTTCCACCACGTGAAGTGATCGGGGGGTGGTGAAATTTGTGCTGGAAATGAGGGAGAGACTGGCCAGGTACCAGTAGGAGGCAGAGGTCAACCTGCGGGAGGCCCAGAAAAGCCAGAAGACCTGGTATGACCAGCAAGCTCGCCACCGGGAGTTTAAACCCGGCCAAAAAGTATTGCGGCTTCTCCCCACATGCAACAACAAGCTTTTAGTAAAGTGGCAGGGGCCATATGAGGTCACCCGGAAGATGGGTCCAGTGACCTATGAGATTTTCCATCCGGAGAAGAAAAAAAATAAACAAACTTATCATGTGAACCTCCTCAAAGAGTGGAAGGAGCGTTCAAACCAGGCTCCAAAGGAGGTCATACTCGCGCGGAAGGTGGAGGAGGACGACGACGACGACAAGGACGAGGACGACGACAATGATGATGATGATGATGATGATGACGAGGCAGAGCTGGAGTCCTCGACGACGACAGATGCGCCTGCACTGGCACGTCGGAAACCCAAGCAAGTCACAGAGATGTGCTTAATTTTCAAGACGGTGCCTTCTCTTTTTTCCGCCAGCCCAGGGAAGACGACGGTGGTAGAACACGTCATTCGTCTCAAAGAAGGATTACCAATTCGTCAGCGCCCCTACCGAGTTCCGCAACACTTGGTGGAGAGACTAACCAAGGAGCTCCAGGAAATGCTGAAGCTTGGAGTCATTGAGCCTTCCAAGTCGGAGTGGTGCAGTCCGGTGGTTATCATCTCCAAGAAAGATGTGTGCTGATTTAGAAAGAGAGTGAAAGACGTTTAAGAGAAGAAGCAGAAAGTACTTAATATGGAGATAAAGAAAGACGAAGAAACAGGAGCGAGAAAAAAAGGAGGAAATGCACCAGCCGAGGATCAAAGAGACAGTGACAGTGAAAAAGGAAGTCAGGGTGAGAGAGCTGAGGAGGAGGGCCAGCGAGAAAAGGAGCCGGGATTGCCTCAACAAGTGGACAACAGCGCCCTGGGAAGCCTGCCACAAGAGATGAATGCAAAGCGGCCTGCCAAACAATCACACCAATCCAAGATAATATGCGTAAATGGGCTGCGGGCCTCACGACCACCCCGTCAGCACCGATCTTCTACCAAGGACGTGGAAGAGGAAGAGGACACCTGCCAACAAAAGACGACGTCTGCTACAACTGTAGGAAACATGGCCACTTTGCTCGAAACTGCCGTCAACCACCCAGGAAAACCGATTACAATTTACACAGACAGAATCAAGTTTGATAAGAAATTTGTGATTTGTCAGGACCAGTCGTGAAAGCAACGGAGGATCACGTGACGTAAAAAACAAACAAAAAAAGCAAGTGGAGAAGCAGTTCTACATGAACGTGCGTTTTACTTATTAGGCCGTGATACACTGACACAATTGGACCTTAATATCAGAGTCAATAAGCAAGGGCGAATTCAAACAAACGTCAAAACTTTAAAAGGGCACATTATTATCGGTTGCTACATTTGGAAGAACAAAATAGGACGTCAATAAATTATTAGAAGTAGCTCACAATAGAGTCTGTTTGGGCGATGACGTGCAACACATGGTTAGTCTGCAAGGGACTATCAGATACAATGTATCAAAAGTAAGTGAAAACGCAACTATGGTTTCGTGCACCACCACATGCAACACTTGCACCATTCTCATGGAAAGACTCTCCCTGCTGGAGGGACGTGTCCGCCAGCTAGAGCAGAGTACTGTGGTAAGCGTAAATGTGGCGGACAGCACCGGTTAGCATTGGCCGTAAACGGCTTGCTAATCGCGTTGAGCCTGTTAAGACACAGAGCAGTTCCATTCCACCTCGGTCTCCTGGCTCCCGCACTTTAGTGAAAGGTGACTCCATTACTCGATACATTAAGCTTGAAAATCCAACCACAGAATGTGTATTGCTGGGGCCAGAGCACCCGACATTGAAGCTAATCTTATGGAGCTAGCACACAAGAGACCTAGACACCAGCGCAGTGCAAACAACGCTAGCTATTCAGATATAGTAATACACGTCGGCTCCAATGACACTAGTGTTACTGCCGTTTCAATGATACGCTGGCTAAAGAAAGTTTTAACGCGCACTCACTCACCATGGGTTGAAGTTGCGATGACGTTCGCTCGGCTTCACTGGTCTTGATGTTGATGTGTAGTTATGTATGTCACGTCAAACAGTCAAGGGTTAGTCTTAATCGTAGTCATTTCAGTCCAGATGTCATGCCGTGAAGTCAAGTAAATCAAATAAATAAATCAATGGCTACGGTCTTCCAAACTTCAAATCAAAAACATCCGCGCATATGCGGTAATCAATACAATATACTATCTTCTATCTTCCAGTTTGTACATAAATAATGCGTCTTGAGTAAGTGCGGTTGAAAAACGGTATCCGACCAGCGTTCCCCCACCTGTCCTGCATTTGTTATTTATGGATGAACGCAACCAGTGCTGACGTCATCAATTGCCCTAGTGGTGGTGTTGCCATACTGCATTACTCAAAAGAAAACTGCTCCAACAACTAGGATGAAGCAATCAGAGATCACAAAGAAAAAACATAGCAAGGACTTGTGATCTCGCCAGAAAGATGAGTCTGAGTCGAGTAATTGTCTCTGGCCCCTTGCCTGCGAGAGGCAATGATGAGAAAGATGGGGGTGTAGCCCTCATTTCCGAATTTAATCTAAAACTTAGTCCTCGTCCTAGCAATTCCTTCAAAACATTTGAAGTTCTCATTATGCGATCCACGGCCGCACTGCCGTTTTATCTTGCCGTTTTTTACCGTCCCCCTGGCTCTTACTCAGGCTTTTTAGATGAATTTTCTGAATTTGTGGCTGATTTGGTAACTCATGCGGATAATATATCATGGGCGACTTCAACATTCATATGAATCTCCCGTCGGAACCACTTACCGTGGCGTTTCGGACAATAATTGATATGTTTGGTTTCATGCAAATAATAGATGAAGCAACGCATATAAATGGTAACACGTTAGATTTGGTATTAACCCGGGGCTTAGCATCCTCAAAAATAATTGTATTACCATATACTAGTGCTATAGCTGACCATTACTTAATCAAATTTGAAGTCTTGGCGCATTGCCATCGTTCTGACCATGATCAAAGCTATAGCAGCCGCAACATTAGCTCCTTAACCACCGCTGCGCTCTCTGAGCTACTCCCTTTAGTAACCGATTCGTTTCCTAATTATATTGGTACGATTGATGATCTTACAAACAACTTTAATGTCGCTCTGTTAAATGCGCCTGACTCCGTCGCACCTTTAAAAACTAAAACTTGTCCAAAGAGGCTGACTCCGTGGTTTTATGAGGAAACACGCATACTGAAACGATTCTTGTAGGAAGCTTGAGCGCAAATGGCGTGCGACCAAACTGGAGGTCTTCCGTCAGGCATGGTGCGCTAGTTTATACAAGGAAGCGCTCAATCTAGCCAAAACTAATTATTACTCTAGATTAATTGTTTTACATAAAAACAACCCTAAATATTTATTTGCTACTGTAGCAATGCTAACGCAACAGCAACCAACCTCGGATAGCTCTTCCTATTCAGCTCACGATTTCATGCAATTCTTTACTCAGAAGATTGAGTGTATTCGTGATGAGATTAAAGACACTGTTCTTACAATTCCGTTGAATTCCGTCATAAATGGTGTTAATAGGGACATTAGGGCTGATAACTGTCCGATAACCTTATCTCAATTTAAAAAAGTATCTCTTGAAAGCCAAACAAAATTGGTTAGTGGGGCAAAACCGACAACTTGTGTGCTCGATCCGCTTCCTGGCAAACTAATTAAAGAACTGTTTATGACCCTAGGACCGTCTGTCTTAAATATTATTAATCTATCACTTACCACGGGTATAGTACCAGCAGCTTTAGGACCGCCATTATGCGACCGCTACTTAAGCAACCAAACCTCGACCCAGAGAGTCTCAACAACTATAGACCGGTTTCAAATCTTCCGTTTATTGCAAAAATCTTGAAAAACTTAATGAATATATGACTAGTAATAATCAATTTGAACCTTTCCAATCAGGTTTTACCGAATGGAAGCTACGGAGGAGGAGGGCATGCTCGCGTCACAGTTAAGCCGAAGAGGAGCACCTTCCCCGGGCACGGGCGGTGTCAAGCGGCCCCTAAGTTTAACCGAATGGAAGCTCCGGAGGAGGAGGGCATGCTCGCGTCACAGTTAAGCCGAAGAGGAGCACCTCTTCCCCCCGGGCACGAGCGGAGCGCGAGGCTGTCAGTTATGAATGAATAAATGAATAAATAAATAAATGAAGAATGCCACCTTTCATTTCACTGGCATGATCCGTGCCTGTCATGCCGCGTGTGTTTTTGTTTTTTCAGCTGTGTGGGCGTTCCTCCAGCGATCGTCTCGCGCCATGCGGTCAGCTGCTGCGAGACGCGCCCACCAGCCCCGCACCGGATTCCCATTCACTCACTGATTACACTCACTACCACCTACACTGACTACCTGGCGTCGGATTGTTATCCTACTTGTGTCTGCGTTTGGAGAGTCCTGCTCAATCCTCCAGCTCTGCTGGAGGATCATAACATTCACAGGGCACACCGGACGGCGTACCAGAAGTTAAAAGTCGAAGTAATTAAATAAATACAAAAATAAGTAATTGAATAAATACAAAAATAATGGCTGGGGAATAAAAAAATAAGAAGTTTTAATAATAATTTTTTTTTGTTATAACATGAATTTCACTCTCTCGCTCTCTACCCGTATATATATATATATATATATATATATATATAATTTAAGCATTTTTGAAGGTGCGCCGCTACTTCGCGGATTTTCAGTTTTCGCGGGTGGTCTCGGTCCCCATTAACCGCGATAACCGAGGGTTCACTGTATTACTCTTACTCGATCTTGGCGCCGCTTTTGACACTTGATCATAACATATTATTAAAACGCCTTGAAACTTGTGTTGGAATTTCAGGTTCAGCGCTTTCTTGGTTTAATTCGTATCTGTCGGAGAGGAGGCACCGTGTAATTCATGGCAATGCGACTTCTGATCTTTGTAAGATCACACGCGGAGTTCCGCAGGGATTGGTACTAGATGCTACCGCTTGGTGATATTATACGGAAATATAACATTAGTTTTCATTGTTATGCTGATGATACGCAATTATACATGCCGTTGGATATAACGAATCCGTGTGATTGCTATAAATTAGAGGCATGCCTTGCCGAAATTAAACTATGAATGTCTTTCAATTTTTTGCGTCTTAACTCAGATAAAACCGAGATGCTGATCATTGGACCAGCGCGTCATCGGTACCTTTTTCAAAGACACCAATATGAGTATCGATAAATTGCCCAAAAGGATTCAACAAGATCAATGTCTAAAGTCATTTTTGGCCAATTTTCAATCAGATTCGTTAAAAGGGCACCGTGCAGTACGTCAAAATGTAAAAAATTATAATTTTTGTCACCACTGGGTGGTGCAAGGTGGTCGCTGCTCAGGCCCTAATAATAATAATAATAATAATAATAATAAAAGTAATAATATTTTCTACAAAAACAATAGGGACCTCGCAGCCGTCGCAGCTCGGGCCCTAATAACAATTTCTACAAAAACAATAGGGACCTCGCCGCGGTCGCTGCTCGGGCCCCAATAATAATTTCTACACAAAGTCCATTGTGGTGACCCGCCCCCTTTTAAGTAAATTCAAAATGGCCGACTTCCTGTAAAACCTAGCTCATTGCTCCAAGAGACTATTTTGTAGGTCTTGGTCTTATACATACAGTGAACCCTCGCTACTTCGCGGTTCACCTTTCGCGGGTTCAGTGCTTCGCGGGTCTAAAAAATATTCGGGGGCATTGTAGTTTCGCCGAGCGACACAACGGGGCGCTGGAGCGGTTAGACGGCCGGCGTGCGCCGAAGAAGAGCGTGGGCGAAGAGGAGAGTGGACGAAGAAGAGCACGTTCCCCCGGACACGATCGGTGGCGACGTTTCGCGCGGTTCGGACCGTACCAGAGCTCCGGCCGGCGTGCGTGGCAGTTAAGCCGTAGAGGAGCACCTTCCCCGGGCACGGGCGGTGCCAAGCGGCCCCTAAGTTTAACCGAATGGAAGCTCCGGGGGAGGAGGGCGGGCGTGTGTCACAGTTAAGCCAAATTGGAGCACCTCTTCTGCCCGGGCACGAGCGGAGCGCGAGGCTGTCAGTTATGAATGAATAAATGAATAAATAAATAAAGAATGCCACCTTTCATTTCACAGGGCACACCGGACGGCGTACCAGCAGGTAAAAGTCGGAGTAATTAAATAAATACAAAAAGAATGGCTGGGGAATAAAAAAATAATACGTTTTAATAATAATTTGGTTTTTTTGTTATAACATGAATTTCACTCTCTCTCTCCCCGTATATATATATATATATATATATATATATATATATATATATATATATATATATATATTTATTATATATATTGTATATTTTTTTTAAGCATTTTTGAAGGTGCGCCGCTACTTCGCGGATTTTCAGTTTTCGCGGATGGTCTCGGTCCCCATTAACCGCGATAACCGAGGGTTCACTGTACTCCATAAAATTTACAAAAAGCGAGGTGAAACACTCAACCAGAGCTGCTTTTTTTTAACATTTCTCGAGGGCCATGGCGAGCCATTTCAAAAAAGCTGCACAACTAACGTATAAAATATTGATAAATTTGCTCGGCCTGATGTGTGTGTAAAGTTTTACGAGTTGTCGTTCATATTTAGAACCTCATAATCAGCTTTGTTTTATTGCCGAACAGTGCAATGCCACTCCCACAACTTTTCACGAAAAATCACGAATTTCGTATTGTGACATCCTCATGGCCGAAACAGTCATCCGAGCATATATGAGGGCGACCTTGTTGAGTTGCACGGAGAAAAACATCCAAGAAAATAACTTGTATTAGCTTTTACCAGTTGGTGGCGCTACTACTACGATGTAAAATAAGTTGGTAGATGTCTTCAGGGCTGAAGTATCCTCAAATGTGTACAACTTCGAGAAGATAGGATCATCTGAGTCATGTTGCCGGAGCTTTTGTTGCCACAGAGTACAATCGGACTTTTCAGCACCTTAATAGCCACGCCTTTTGCCAAAACGTCACAAAATTCGGCAGAGAGTAAGATCATTGTCTTGAGTCTTTTCTGACTAATTTTCAGTCGGATTCGTCAAAAGGGCACCGTGCAGTACGTGAAAATTAAAATAAAAACAAATTTTTGATTCCACTTGGCGGCACTGTGTGTATAACAAAATAATAACATTACGATGTCTTCAGGTCGGGACGTTTTATTTACAGGTGAAGGTTTGGATTTTTAGGAGCATGTGCAGGGGAGTTATTAAGCATTCATTTATTTGTATTAGGTTCATTTTGTCTTCTTATTATTGATATTTGACTGATTCATTAAAAGCAGACAATTATGTTTTAGGTTAATTTTTTACCTGACATGTTTCGGCGAGTCTTTCGCCTTCTTCAGAGTGTCGCATGATGGTGTCTTGAGCTGATGTTCCATGAGGGTGTGACTTACCTGTCAAAAAAATGAAAAAAATCAGAGCAGTAAAAGAACAAGCACAACATGAACATTACAAATCAGCAATCACTGACCACTGCAAAAGGGAAAACCACATCATGGACCGGGAGAAGGGCAGGGTCATCCGCACAGAAGAGAACAAACAACAGCGCTGGATCAGAGAGGCCATTGAGATCTGCAAGCGAGGCATAAAAACCATGAACAGAGACAAGGGAGCCTTCATCCTCTCTACCACCTGGACCAGCATCTTGGCGGAGTGAACGGACAGCGGGGGGCGTGACTTGCCTTCATTCTTGTGACAGGTAAGTCACGCCCTCATGGAACATCAGCTGATAAAGACGGGACACAAGACAGCATCATGTGACACTCTGAAGAAGGCGAAAGACTTTCGTATTGTGACATGCTCAAGGCCTAAACACTCATCCGAGCAAATATAAGGTAGATTTTGTTCACCTGCCCGGAGAAAAACATCAACGAAAATAATTTGTATTTGTTTTAACCAGTTGGTGGCGCTACCACTGCGATCAAAAATAAGTTGGCAGCCGTCTTCAGGGCCTGAATATCCTCAAATGTGAAAAATTTCGAGAAGATGGATCATCTGAATCATTTTGCAGGAACTTTTGTTGCCACGGAGAATAATCAGACTCTGCGGCACCGTAATAGCCACGCCCTTCGAAGGAAAGTCACAAAAATAGGGATAGAGTAAGATCAATGTCTTGAGTCTTTTCTAGCCAATTTTCAATCAGATTCGTTAAAAGGGCACCGTGCAGTACGTCAAAATGTAAAAAATGATATTGATTGGCGCAAGGTGTATAACTGAATATAAACATATAGATGTCTTCAGGTACAGACTTTTTATGTACATGTGAAGTTTTGGATTTTTAGCAGCATGTGCAGGAGAGTTATTAAGCATTTTGTCCATTGCGGCGAAGGAAATCTTAAGTGAAAACTTTGAAGACCCGCCCCCGTCATATAGTATTTCGGAAACAAAAAATTTTAGCCCCAGTGTTTGTCCCAGGTCTTCAGATGCTACAGACAGAATTTTAAGGCAATCAGATGAAGCCTTTAGGATCAGGGTGCAAAAGAATGACCCCTGTAAACATGCAAAAAAGGGCAAAAGTCGGACTTTCAAAAATTCATAACTCACTTCCTGTTCATATTAGACGTTAAAATATCAAATTTTTCGCCATGCCCGATGAGACTGCCAAGTTTGGTGAGTTTTTGTGCATGTTTCGGGGGTCAAAAATGCGATCGAACAATCGGAAAAATAATAATAATAATAATTTCTACAAAAACAATAGGGACTTCGCAGCGGTCGCTGCTCAGGCCCTAATAATAATAATAATAATATTAATAATAATAAAAGTAATAATATTTTCTACAAAAACAATAGGGACCTCGCAGCCGTCGCAGCTCGGGCCCTAATAACAATTTCTAGAAAAACAATAGGGACCTCGCAGCGGTCACTGCTCGGGCCCTAATAATAATAATAATAAAAATAATAATAATTTCCACAAAAACAATGGGGACCTCGTAGCGGTCGCTGCTCAGGCCCTATTAATAATTTCTACAAAAACAATAGGGACCTCGCCGCCGTCGCTGCTCGGGCCCCAATAATAATTTCTACACAAAGTCCATTGTGGTGACCCGCCCCCTTTTAAGTAAATTCAAAATGGCCGACTTCCTGTAAAACCTAGCTCATTGCTCCAAGAGACTTTTTTGTAGGTCTTGGTCTTATACATACAGTGAACCCTCGCTACTTCGCGGTTCACCTTTCGCGGGTTCAGTGCTTCGCGGGTCTAAAAAATATTCGGGGGCATTGTAGTTTCGCCGAGCGGCACGACGGGGCGCTGAAGCGGTTAGACGGCCGGCGTGCGCCGAAGAAGAGCGTGGGCGAAGAGGAGAGTGGACGAAGAAGAGCACGTTCTCCCGGACACGATCGGTGGCGACGTTTCGCGCGGTTCGGACCGTACCAGAGCTCCGGCCGGCGTGCGTGGCAGTTAAGCCGTAGAGGAGCACCTTCCCCGGGCACGGGCGGTGCCAAGCGGCCCCTAAGTTTAACCGAATGGAAGCTCCGGAGGAGGAGGGCATGCTCGCGTCACAGTAAGCCGAAGAGGAGCACCTTCCCCGGGCACGGGCGGTTCCAAGCGGCCCCTAAGTTTAACCGAATGGAAGCTCCGGAGGAGGAGGGCATGCTCGCGTCACAGTAAGCCGAAGAGGAGCACCTTCCCCGGGCACGGGCGGTTCCAAGCGGCCCCTAAGTTTAACTGAATGGAAGCTCCGGAGGAGGAGGGCATGCTCGCGTCACAGTAAGCCGAAGAGGAGCACCTTCCCCGGGCACGGGCGGTGCCAAGCGGCCCCTAAGTTTAACAGAATGGAAGTTCCGGGGGAGGAGGGCGGGCGTGTGTCACAGTTAAGCCGAATTGGAGCACCTCTTCCGCCCGGGCACGAGCGGAGCGCGAGGCTGTCAGTTATGAATGAATAAATGAATAAATAAATAAAGAATGCCACCTTTCATTTCACAGGGCACACCGGACGGCGTACCAGCAGGTAAAAGTCGGAGTAATTAAATAAATACAAAAAGAATGGCTGGGGAATAAAAAAATAATACGTTTTAATAATAATTTGGTTTTTTTGTTATAAAATGAATTTCACTCTCTCTCTCCCTGTATATATGTATATATATATATATCTATATATATATATATTGTATATTTTTTTTAAGCATTTTTGAAGGTGCGCCGCTACTTCGCGGATTTTCAGTTTTCGCGGGTGGTCTCGGTCCCCATTAACCGCGATAACCGAGGGTTCACTGTACTCCATAAAATTTACAAAAAGCGAGGTGAAACACTCAATCAGGGCTGCTTTTTTGAACATTTCTCGAGGGCCATGGCGAGCCATTTCAAAAAAGCTGCACAACTAACGTATAAAATATTGATAAATTTGCTCGGCCTGATGTGTGTGTAAAGTTTCACGAGTTGTCGTTCATATTTAGAACCTCATAATCAGCGTTGTTTTATTGCCGAACAGTGCAATGCCACTCCCACAACTTTTCACGAAAAAGGACTAATTTCGTATTGTGACATCCTCATGGCCGAAACAGTCATCCGAGCATATATGAGGGCGACCTTGTTGAGTTGCACGGAGAAAAACATCCAAGAAAATAACTTGTATTAGCTTTTACCAGTTGGTGGCGCTACTACTACGATGTAAAATAAGTTGGTAGATGTCTTCTGGGCTGAAGTATCCTCAAATGTGTACAACTTCGAGAAGATAGGATCATCTGAGTCATGTTGCCGGAGCTTTTGTTGCCACAGAGTACAATCGGACTTTTCAGCACCGTAATAGCCACGCCTTTTGCCAAAACGTCACAAAATTCGGCAGAAAGTAAGATCATTGTCTTGAGTCTTTTCTGACTAATTTTCAGTCGGATTCGTCAAAAGGGCACCGTGCAGTACGTGAAAATTAAAATAAAAACAAATTTTTGATTCCACTTGGCGGCGCTGTGTGTATAACAAAATAATAACATTAAGATGTCTTCAGGTCGGGACGTTTTATTTACAGGTGAAGGTTTGGATTTTTAGGAGCATGTGCAGGGGAGTTATTAAGTATTCATTTATTTGTATTAGGTTCATTTTGTCTTCTTATTATTGATATTTGACTGATTCATTAAAAGCAGACAATTATGTTTTAGGTTAATTTTTTACCTGACATGTTTCGGCGAGTCTTTTGCCTTCTTCAGAGTGTCGCATGATGGTGTCTTGAGACCCGTCTTTATCAGCTGATGTTCCATGAGGGTGTGACTTACCTGTCAAAAAAATGAAAAAATCAGAGCAGTAAAAGAACAAGCACAACATGAACATTACAAATCAGCAATCACTGACCACTGCAAAAGGGAAAACCACATCATGGACCGGGAGAAGGGCAGGGTCATCCGCACCGAAGAGAACAAACAACAGCGCTGGATCAGAGAGGCCATTGAGATCTGCAAGCGAGGCATAAAAACCATGAACAGAGACAAGGGAGCCTTCATCCTCTCTACCACCTGGAGCAGCATTTTGGCGGAGTGAACGGACAGCGGGGGGCGTGACTTGCCTTCATTCTTGTGACAGGTAAGTCACGCCCTCATGGAACATCAGCTGATAAAGACGGGTCACAAGACAGCATCACCTTCCCCGGGCACGGGCGGTTCCAAGCGGCCCCTAAGTTTAACCGAATGGAAGCTCCGGAGGAGGAGGGCATGCTCGCGTCACAGTTAAGCCGAAGAGGAGCACCTCTTCCCCCCGGGCACGAGCGGAGCGCGAGGCTGTCAGTTATGAATGAATAAATGAATAAATAAATAAATGAAGAATGCCACCTTTCATTTCACTGGCATGATCCGTGCCTGTCATGCCGCGTGTGTTTTTGTTTTTTCAGCTGTGTGGGCGTTCCTCCAGCGATCGTCTCGCGCCATGCGGTCAGCTGCTGCGAGACGCGCCCACCAGCCCCGCACCGGATTCCCATTCACTCACTGATTACACTCACTACCACCTACACTGACTACCTGGCGTCGGATTGTTATCCTACTTGTGTCTGCGTTTGGAGAGTCCTGCTCAATCCTCCAGCTCTGCTGGAGGATCATAACATTCACAGGGCACACCGGACGGCGTACCAGAAGTTAAAAGTCGAAGTAATTAAATAAATACAAAAATAAGTAATTGAATAAATACAAAAATAATGGCTGGGGAATAAAAAAATAAGAAGTTTTAATAATAATTTTTTTTTGTTATAACATGAATTTCACTCTCTCTCTCTCTACCCGTATATATATATATATATATATATATATATATATAATTTAAGCATTTTTGAAGGTGCGCCGCTACTTCGCGGATTTTCAGTTTTCGCGGGTGGTCTCGGTCCCCATTAACCGCGATAACCGAGGGTTCACTGTATTACTCTTACTCGATCTTGGCGCCGCTTTTGACACTTGATCATAACATATTATTAAAACGCCTTGAAACTTGTGTTGGAATTTCAGGTTCAGCGCTTTCTTGGTTTAATTCGTATCTGTCGGAGAGGAGGCACCGTGTAATTCATGGCAATGCGACTTCTGATCTTTGTAAGATCACACGCGGAGTTCCGCAGGGATTGGTACTAGATGCTACCGCTTGGTGATATTATACGGAAATATAACATTAGTTTTCATTGTTATGCTGATGATACGCAATTATACATGCCGTTGGATATAACGAATCCGTGTGATTGCTATAAATTAGAGGCATGCCTTGCCGAAATTAAACTATGAATGTCTTTCAATTTTTTGCGTCTTAACTCAGATAAAACCGAGATGCTGATCATTGGACCAGCGCGTCATCGGTACCTTTTTCAAAGACACCAATATGAGTATCGATAAATTGCCCAAAAGGATTCAACAAGATCAATGTCTAAAGTCATTTTTGGCCAATTTTCAATCAGATTCGTTAAAAGGGCACCGTGCAGTACGTCAAAATGTAAAAAATTATAATTTTTGTCACCACTGGGTGGTGCAAGGTGGTCGCTGCTCAGGCCCTAATAATAATAATAATAATAATAATAATAAAAGTAATAATATTTTCTACAAAAACAATAGGGACCTCGCAGCCGTCGCAGCTCGGGCCCTAATAACAATTTCTACAAAAACAATAGGGACCTCGCCGCGGTCGCTGCTCGGGCCCCAATAATAATTTCTACACAAAGTCCATTGTGGTGACCCGCCCCCTTTTAAGTAAATTCAAAATGGCCGACTTCCTGTAAAACCTAGCTCATTGCTCCAAGAGACTATTTTGTAGGTCTTGGTCTTATACATACAGTGAACCCTCGCTACTTCGCGGTTCACCTTTCGCGGGTTCAGTGCTTCGCGGGTCTAAAAAATATTCGGGGGCATTGTAGTTTCGCCGAGCGACACAACGGGGCGCTGGAGCGGTTAGACGGCCGGCGTGCGCCGAAGAA
Organism: Idiotropiscis lumnitzeri; assembly: GCF_059441095.1. Lineage (NCBI taxonomy): Eukaryota > Metazoa > Chordata > Actinopteri > Syngnathiformes > Syngnathidae > Idiotropiscis > Idiotropiscis lumnitzeri. The sequence continues at coordinate 326,116 of NW_028283690.1, forward strand.
GAGCGTGGGCGAAGAGGAGAGTGGACGAAGAAGAGCACGTTCCCCCGGACACGATCGGTGGCGACGTTTCGCGCGGTTCGGACCGTACCAGAGCTCCGGCCGGCGTGCGTGGCAGTTAAGCCGTAGAGGAGCACCTTCCCCGGGCACGGGCGGTGCCAAGCGGCCCCTAAGTTTAACCGAATGGAAGCTCCGGGGGAGGAGGGCGGGCGTGTGTCACAGTTAAGCCAAATTGGAGCACCTCTTCTGCCCGGGCACGAGCGGAGCGCGAGGCTGTCAGTTATGAATGAATAAATGAATAAATAAATAAAGAATGCCACCTTTCATTTCACAGGGCACACCGGACGGCGTACCAGCAGGTAAAAGTCGGAGTAATTAAATAAATACAAAAAGAATGGCTGGGGAATAAAAAAATAATACGTTTTAATAATAATTTGGTTTTTTTGTTATAACATGAATTTCACTCTCTCTCTCCCCGTATATATATATATATATATATATATATATATATATATATATATATATATATATATATATATATATTTATTATATATATTGTATATTTTTTTTAAGCATTTTTGAAGGTGCGCCGCTACTTCGCGGATTTTCAGTTTTCGCGGATGGTCTCGGTCCCCATTAACCGCGATAACCGAGGGTTCACTGTACTCCATAAAATTTACAAAAAGCGAGGTGAAACACTCAACCAGAGCTGCTTTTTTTTAACATTTCTCGAGGGCCATGGCGAGCCATTTCAAAAAAGCTGCACAACTAACGTATAAAATATTGATAAATTTGCTCGGCCTGATGTGTGTGTAAAGTTTTACGAGTTGTCGTTCATATTTAGAACCTCATAATCAGCTTTGTTTTATTGCCGAACAGTGCAATGCCACTCCCACAACTTTTCACGAAAAATCACGAATTTCGTATTGTGACATCCTCATGGCCGAAACAGTCATCCGAGCATATATGAGGGCGACCTTGTTGAGTTGCACGGAGAAAAACATCCAAGAAAATAACTTGTATTAGCTTTTACCAGTTGGTGGCGCTACTACTACGATGTAAAATAAGTTGGTAGATGTCTTCAGGGCTGAAGTATCCTCAAATGTGTACAACTTCGAGAAGATAGGATCATCTGAGTCATGTTGCCGGAGCTTTTGTTGCCACAGAGTACAATCGGACTTTTCAGCACCTTAATAGCCACGCCTTTTGCCAAAACGTCACAAAATTCGGCAGAGAGTAAGATCATTGTCTTGAGTCTTTTCTGACTAATTTTCAGTCGGATTCGTCAAAAGGGCACCGTGCAGTACGTGAAAATTAAAATAAAAACAAATTTTTGATTCCACTTGGCGGCACTGTGTGTATAACAAAATAATAACATTACGATGTCTTCAGGTCGGGACGTTTTATTTACAGGTGAAGGTTTGGATTTTTAGGAGCATGTGCAGGGGAGTTATTAAGCATTCATTTATTTGTATTAGGTTCATTTTGTCTTCTTATTATTGATATTTGACTGATTCATTAAAAGCAGACAATTATGTTTTAGGTTAATTTTTTACCTGACATGTTTCGGCGAGTCTTTCGCCTTCTTCAGAGTGTCGCATGATGGTGTCTTGAGCTGATGTTCCATGAGGGTGTGACTTACCTGTCAAAAAAATGAAAAAAATCAGAGCAGTAAAAGAACAAGCACAACATGAACATTACAAATCAGCAATCACTGACCACTGCAAAAGGGAAAACCACATCATGGACCGGGAGAAGGGCAGGGTCATCCGCACAGAAGAGAACAAACAACAGCGCTGGATCAGAGAGGCCATTGAGATCTGCAAGCGAGGCATAAAAACCATGAACAGAGACAAGGGAGCCTTCATCCTCTCTACCACCTGGACCAGCATCTTGGCGGAGTGAACGGACAGCGGGGGGCGTGACTTGCCTTCATTCTTGTGACAGGTAAGTCACGCCCTCATGGAACATCAGCTGATAAAGACGGGACACAAGACAGCATCATGTGACACTCTGAAGAAGGCGAAAGACTTTCGTATTGTGACATGCTCAAGGCCTAAACACTCATCCGAGCAAATATAAGGTAGATTTTGTTCACCTGCCCGGAGAAAAACATCAACGAAAATAATTTGTATTTGTTTTAACCAGTTGGTGGCGCTACCACTGCGATCAAAAATAAGTTGGCAGCCGTCTTCAGGGCCTGAATATCCTCAAATGTGAAAAATTTCGAGAAGATGGATCATCTGAATCATTTTGCAGGAACTTTTGTTGCCACGGAGAATAATCAGACTCTGCGGCACCGTAATAGCCACGCCCTTCGAAGGAAAGTCACAAAAATAGGGATAGAGTAAGATCAATGTCTTGAGTCTTTTCTAGCCAATTTTCAATCAGATTCGTTAAAAGGGCACCGTGCAGTACGTCAAAATGTAAAAAATGATATTGATTGGCGCAAGGTGTATAACTGAATATAAACATATAGATGTCTTCAGGTACAGACTTTTTATGTACATGTGAAGTTTTGGATTTTTAGCAGCATGTGCAGGAGAGTTATTAAGCATTTTGTCCATTGCGGCGAAGGAAATCTTAAGTGAAAACTTTGAAGACCCGCCCCCGTCATATAGTATTTCGGAAACAAAAAATTTTAGCCCCAGTGTTTGTCCCAGGTCTTCAGATGCTACAGACAGAATTTTAAGGCAATCAGATGAAGCCTTTAGGATCAGGGTGCAAAAGAATGACCCCTGTAAACATGCAAAAAAGGGCAAAAGTCGGACTTTCAAAAATTCATAACTCACTTCCTGTTCATATTAGACGTTAAAATATCAAATTTTTCGCCATGCCCGATGAGACTGCCAAGTTTGGTGAGTTTTTGTGCATGTTTCGGGGGTCAAAAATGCGATCGAACAATCGGAAAAATAATAATAATAATAATTTCTACAAAAACAATAGGGACTTCGCAGCGGTCGCTGCTCAGGCCCTAATAATAATAATAATAATATTAATAATAATAAAAGTAATAATATTTTCTACAAAAACAATAGGGACCTCGCAGCCGTCGCAGCTCGGGCCCTAATAACAATTTCTAGAAAAACAATAGGGACCTCGCAGCGGTCACTGCTCGGGCCCTAATAATAATAATAATAAAAATAATAATAATTTCCACAAAAACAATGGGGACCTCGTAGCGGTCGCTGCTCAGGCCCTATTAATAATTTCTACAAAAACAATAGGGACCTCGCCGCCGTCGCTGCTCGGGCCCCAATAATAATTTCTACACAAAGTCCATTGTGGTGACCCGCCCCCTTTTAAGTAAATTCAAAATGGCCGACTTCCTGTAAAACCTAGCTCATTGCTCCAAGAGACTTTTTTGTAGGTCTTGGTCTTATACATACAGTGAACCCTCGCTACTTCGCGGTTCACCTTTCGCGGGTTCAGTGCTTCGCGGGTCTAAAAAATATTCGGGGGCATTGTAGTTTCGCCGAGCGGCACGACGGGGCGCTGAAGCGGTTAGACGGCCGGCGTGCGCCGAAGAAGAGCGTGGGCGAAGAGGAGAGTGGACGAAGAAGAGCACGTTCTCCCGGACACGATCGGTGGCGACGTTTCGCGCGGTTCGGACCGTACCAGAGCTCCGGCCGGCGTGCGTGGCAGTTAAGCCGTAGAGGAGCACCTTCCCCGGGCACGGGCGGTGCCAAGCGGCCCCTAAGTTTAACCGAATGGAAGCTCCGGAGGAGGAGGGCATGCTCGCGTCACAGTAAGCCGAAGAGGAGCACCTTCCCCGGGCACGGGCGGTTCCAAGCGGCCCCTAAGTTTAACCGAATGGAAGCTCCGGAGGAGGAGGGCATGCTCGCGTCACAGTAAGCCGAAGAGGAGCACCTTCCCCGGGCACGGGCGGTTCCAAGCGGCCCCTAAGTTTAACTGAATGGAAGCTCCGGAGGAGGAGGGCATGCTCGCGTCACAGTAAGCCGAAGAGGAGCACCTTCCCCGGGCACGGGCGGTGCCAAGCGGCCCCTAAGTTTAACAGAATGGAAGTTCCGGGGGAGGAGGGCGGGCGTGTGTCACAGTTAAGCCGAATTGGAGCACCTCTTCCGCCCGGGCACGAGCGGAGCGCGAGGCTGTCAGTTATGAATGAATAAATGAATAAATAAATAAAGAATGCCACCTTTCATTTCACAGGGCACACCGGACGGCGTACCAGCAGGTAAAAGTCGGAGTAATTAAATAAATACAAAAAGAATGGCTGGGGAATAAAAAAATAATACGTTTTAATAATAATTTGGTTTTTTTGTTATAAAATGAATTTCACTCTCTCTCTCCCTGTATATATGTATATATATATATATCTATATATATATATATTGTATATTTTTTTTAAGCATTTTTGAAGGTGCGCCGCTACTTCGCGGATTTTCAGTTTTCGCGGGTGGTCTCGGTCCCCATTAACCGCGATAACCGAGGGTTCACTGTACTCCATAAAATTTACAAAAAGCGAGGTGAAACACTCAATCAGGGCTGCTTTTTTGAACATTTCTCGAGGGCCATGGCGAGCCATTTCAAAAAAGCTGCACAACTAACGTATAAAATATTGATAAATTTGCTCGGCCTGATGTGTGTGTAAAGTTTCACGAGTTGTCGTTCATATTTAGAACCTCATAATCAGCGTTGTTTTATTGCCGAACAGTGCAATGCCACTCCCACAACTTTTCACGAAAAAGGACTAATTTCGTATTGTGACATCCTCATGGCCGAAACAGTCATCCGAGCATATATGAGGGCGACCTTGTTGAGTTGCACGGAGAAAAACATCCAAGAAAATAACTTGTATTAGCTTTTACCAGTTGGTGGCGCTACTACTACGATGTAAAATAAGTTGGTAGATGTCTTCTGGGCTGAAGTATCCTCAAATGTGTACAACTTCGAGAAGATAGGATCATCTGAGTCATGTTGCCGGAGCTTTTGTTGCCACAGAGTACAATCGGACTTTTCAGCACCGTAATAGCCACGCCTTTTGCCAAAACGTCACAAAATTCGGCAGAAAGTAAGATCATTGTCTTGAGTCTTTTCTGACTAATTTTCAGTCGGATTCGTCAAAAGGGCACCGTGCAGTACGTGAAAATTAAAATAAAAACAAATTTTTGATTCCACTTGGCGGCGCTGTGTGTATAACAAAATAATAACATTAAGATGTCTTCAGGTCGGGACGTTTTATTTACAGGTGAAGGTTTGGATTTTTAGGAGCATGTGCAGGGGAGTTATTAAGTATTCATTTATTTGTATTAGGTTCATTTTGTCTTCTTATTATTGATATTTGACTGATTCATTAAAAGCAGACAATTATGTTTTAGGTTAATTTTTTACCTGACATGTTTCGGCGAGTCTTTTGCCTTCTTCAGAGTGTCGCATGATGGTGTCTTGAGACCCGTCTTTATCAGCTGATGTTCCATGAGGGTGTGACTTACCTGTCAAAAAAATGAAAAAATCAGAGCAGTAAAAGAACAAGCACAACATGAACATTACAAATCAGCAATCACTGACCACTGCAAAAGGGAAAACCACATCATGGACCGGGAGAAGGGCAGGGTCATCCGCACCGAAGAGAACAAACAACAGCGCTGGATCAGAGAGGCCATTGAGATCTGCAAGCGAGGCATAAAAACCATGAACAGAGACAAGGGAGCCTTCATCCTCTCTACCACCTGGAGCAGCATTTTGGCGGAGTGAACGGACAGCGGGGGGCGTGACTTGCCTTCATTCTTGTGACAGGTAAGTCACGCCCTCATGGAACATCAGCTGATAAAGACGGGTCACAAGACAGCATCATGTGACACTCTGAAGAAGGCGAAAGACTTTCGTATTGTGACATGCTCAAGGCCTAAACACTCATCCGAGCAAATATAAGGTAGATTTTGTTCACCTGCCCGGAGAAAAACATCAACGAAAATAATTTGTATTTGTTTTAACCAGTTGGTGGCGCTACCACTGCGATCAAAAATAAGTTGGCAGCCGTCTTCAGGGCCTGAATATCCTCAAATGTGAAAAATTTCGAGAAGATGGATCATCTGAATCATTTTGCAGGAACTTTTGTTGCCACTGAGAATAATCAGACTCTGCGGCACCGTAATAGCCACGCCCTTCGAAGGAAAGTCACAAAAATAGGGATAGAGTAAGATCAATGTCTTGAGTCTTTTCTAGCCAATTTTCAATCAGATTCGTTAAAAGGGCACCGTGCAGTACGTCAAAATGTAAAAAATGATATTGATTGGCGCAAGGTGTATAACTGAATATAAACATATAGATGTCTTCAGGTACAGACTTTTTATGTACATGTGAAGTTTTGGATTTTTAGCAGCATGTGCAGGAGAGTTATTAAGCATTTTGTCCATTGCGGCGAAGGAAATCTTAAGTGAAAACTTTGAAGACCCGCCCCCGTCATATAGTATTTCGGAAACAAAAAATTTTAGCCCCAGTGTTTGTCCCAGGTCTTCAGATGCTACAGACAGAATTTTAAGGCAATCAGATGAAGCCTTTAGGATCAGGGTGCAAAAGAATGACCCCTGTAAACATGCAAAAAAGGGCAAAAGTCGGACTTTCAAAAATTCATAACTCACTTCCTGTTCATATTAGACGTTAAAATATCAAATTTTTCGCCATGCCCGATGAGACTGCCAAGTTTGGTGAGTTTTTGTGCATGTTTCGGGGGTCAAAAATGCGATCGAACAATCGGAAAAATAATAATAATAATAATTTCTACAAAAACAATAGGGACTTCGCAGCGGTCGCTGCTCAGGCCCTAATAATAATAATAATAATATTAATAATAATAAAAGTAATAATATTTTCTACAAAAACAATAGGGACCTCGCAGCCGTCGCAGCTCGGGCCCTAATAACAATTTCTAGAAAAACAATAGGGACCTCGCAGCGGTCACTGCTCGGGCCCTAATAATAATAATAATAAAAATAATAATAATTTCCACAAAAACAATGGGGACCTCGTAGCGGTCGCTGCTCAGGCCCTAATAATAATTTCTACAAAAACAATAGGGACCTCGCCGCCGTCGCTGCTCGGGCCCCAATAATAATTTCTACACAAAGTCCATTGTGGTGACCCGCCCCCTTTTAAGTAAATTCAAAATGGCCGACTTCCTGTAAAACCTAGCTCATTGCTCCAAGAGACTTTTTTGTAGGTCTTGGTCTTATACATACAGTGAACCCTCGCTACTTCGCGGTTCACCTTTCGCGGGTTCAGTGCTTCGCGGGTCTAAAAAATATTCGGGGGCATTGTAGTTTCGCCGAGCGAAAATAATTTGTATTTGTTTTAACCAGTTGGTGGCGCTACCACTGCGATCAAAAATAAGTTGGCAGCCGTCTTCAGGGCCTGAATATCCTCAAATGGGGCGCTGGAGCGGTTAGACGGCCGGCGTGCGCCGAAGAAGAGCGTGGGCGAAGAGGAGAGTGGACGAAGAAGAGCACGTTCTCCCGGACACGATCGGTGGCGACGTTTCGCGCGGTTCGGACCGTACCAGAGCTCCGGCCGGCGTGCGTGGCAGTTAAGCCGTAGAGGAGCACCTTCCCCGGGCACGGGCGGTGCCAAGCGGCCCCTAAGTTTAACCGAATGGAAGCTCCGGAGGAGGAGGGCATGCTCGCGTCACAGTAAGCCGAAGAGGAGCACCTTCCCCGGGCACGGGCGGTTCCAAGCGGCCCCTAAGTTTAACCGAATGGAAGCTCCGGAGGAGGAGGGCATGCTCGCGTCACAGTAAGCCAAAGAGGAGCACCTTCCCCGGGCACGGGCGGTTCCAAGCGGCCCCTAAGTTTAACTGAATGGAAGCTCCGGAGGAGGAGGGCATGCTCGCGTCACAGTAAGCCGAAGAGGAGCACCTTCCCCGGGCACGGGCGGTGCCAAGCGGCCCCTAAGTTTAACAGAATGGAAGTTCCGGGGGAGGAGGGCGGGCGTGTGTCACAGTTAAGCCGAATTGGAGCACCTACCACCTGGAGCAGCATTTTGGCGGAGTGAACGGACAGCGGGGGGCGTGACTTGCCTTCATTCTTGTGACAGGTAAGTCACGCCCTCATGGAACATCAGCTGATAAAGACGGGCCACAAGACACCATCATGTGACACTCTGAAGAAGGCGAAAGACTTTCGTATTGTGACATCCTCAAGGCCTAAACACTCATCCGAGCAAATGTAAGGTAGATTTTGTTAACCTGCCCGGAGAAAAAAATCAACGAAAATAATTTGTATTTGTTTTAACCAGTTGGTGGCGCTACCACTGCGATCAAAAATAAGTTGGCAGCCGTCTTCAGGGCCTGAATATCCTCAAATGGGGCGCTGGAGCGGTTAGACGGCCGGCGTGCGCCGAAGAAGAGCGTGGGCGAAGAGGAGAGTGGACGAAGAAGAGCACGTTCGCCCGGACACGATCGGTGGCGACGTTTCGCGCGGTTCGGACCGTACCAGAGCTCCGGCCGGCGTGCGTGGCAGTTAAGCCGTAGAGGAGCACCTTCCCCGGGCACGGGCGGTGCCAAGCGGCCCCTAAGTTTAACCGAATGGAAGCTCCGGAGGAGGAGGGCATGCTCGCGTCACAGTAAGCCGAAGAGGAGCACCTTCCCCGGGCACGGGCGGTTCCAAGCGGCCCCTAAGTTTAACCGAATGGAAGCTCCGGAGGAGGAGGGCATGCTCGCGTCACAGTAAGCCGAAGAGGAGCACCTTCCCCGGGCACGGGCGGTTCCAAGCGGCCCCTAAGTTTAACTGAATGGAAGCTCCGGAGGAGGAGGGCATGCTCGCGTCACAGTAAGCCGAAGAGGAGCACCTTCCCCGGGCACGGGCGGTGCCAAGCGGCCCCTAAGTTTAACAGAATGGAAGTTCCGGGGGAGGAGGGCGGGCGTGTGTCACAGTTAAGCCGAATTGGAGCACCTCTTCCGCCCGGGCACGAGCGGAGCGCGAGGCTGTCAGTTATGAATGAATAAATAAATAAAGAATGCCACCTTTCATTTCACAGGGCACACCGGACGGCGTACCAGCAGGTAAAAGTCGGAGTAATTAAATAAATACAAAAAGAATGGCTGGGGAATAAAAAAATAATACGTTTTAATAATAATTTGGTTTTTTTGTTATAAAATGAATTTCACTCTCTCTCTCCCCGTATATATATATATATATATATATATATATATCTATATATATATATATTGTATATTTTTTTTAAGCATTTTTGAAGGTGCGCCGCTACTTCGCGGATTTTCAGTTTTCGCGGGTGGTCTCGGTCCCCATTAACCGCGATAACCGAGGGTTCACTGTACTCCATAAAATTTACAAAAAGCGAGGTGAAACACTCAATCAGGGCTGCTTTTTTGAACATTTCTCGAGGGCCATGGCGAGCCATTTCAAAAAAGCTGCACAACTAACGTATAAAATATTGATAAATTTGCTCGGCCTGATGTGTGTGTAAAGTTTCACGAGTTGTCGTTCATATTTAGAACCTCATAATCAGCGTTGTTTTATTTCCGAACAGTGCAATGCCACTCCCACAACTTTTCACGAAAAAGGACTAATTTCGTATTGTGACATCCTCATGGCCGAAACAGTCATCCGAGCATATATGAGGGCGACCTTGTTGAGTTGCACGGAGAAAAACATCCAAGAAAATAACTTGTATTAGCTTTTACCAGTTGGTGGCGCAACTACTACGATGTAAAATAAGTTGGTAGATGTCTTCTGGGCTGAAGTATCCTCAAATGTGTACAACTTCGAGAAGATAGGATCATCTGAGTCATGTTGCCGGAGCTTTTGTTGCCACAGAGTACAATCGGACTTTTCAGCACCGTAATAGCCACGCCTTTTGCCAAAACGTCACAAAATTCGGCAGAGAGTAAGATCATTGTCTTGAGTCTTTTCTGACTAATTTTCAGTCGGATTCGTCAAAAGGGCACCGTGCAGTACGTGAAAATTAAAATAAAAACAAATTTTTGATTCCACTTGGCGGCGCTGTGTGTATAACAAAATAATAACATTAAGATGTCTTCAGGTCGGGACGTTTTATTTACAGGTGAAGGTTTGGATTTTTAGGAGCATGTGCAGGGGAGTTATTAAGCATTCATTTATTTGTATTAGGTTCATTTTGTCTTCTTATTATTGATATTTGACTGATTCATTAAAAGCAGACAATTATGTTTTAGGTTAATTTTTTACCTGACATGTTTCGGCGAGTCTTTTGCCTTCTTCAGAGTGTCGCATGATGGTGTCTTGAGACCCGTCTTTATCAGCTGATGTTCCATGAGGGTGTGACTTACCTGTCAAAAAAATGAAAAAATCAGAGCAGTAAAAGAACAAGCACAACATGAACATTACAAATCAGCAATCACTGACCACTGCAAAAGGGAAAACCACATCATGGACCGGGAGAAGGGCAGGGTCATCCGCACCGAAGAGAACAAACAACAGCGCTGGATCAGAGAGGCCATTGAGATCTGCAAGCGAGGCATAAAAACCATGAACAGAGACAAGGGAGCCTTCATCCTCTCTACCACCTGGAGCAGCATTTTGGCGGAGTGAACGGACAGCGGGGGGCGTGACTTGCCTGCATTCTTGTGACAGGTAAGTCACGCCCTCATGGAACATCAGCTGATAAAGACGGGCCACAAGACACCATCATGTGACACTCTGAAGAAGGCGAAAGACTTTCGTATTGTGACATCCTCAAGGCCTAAACACTCATCCGAGCAAATGTAAGGTAGATTTTGTTAACCTGCCCGGAGAAAAAAATCAACGAAAATAATTTGTATTTGTTTTAACCAGTTGGTGGCGCTACCACTGCGATCAAAAATAAGTTGGCAGCCGTCTTCAGGGCCTGAATATCCTCAAATGTGAAAAATTTCGAGAAGATGGATCATCTGAATCATTTTGCAGGAACTTTTGTTGCCACGGAGAATAATCAGACTCTGCGGCACCGTAATAGCCACGCCCTTCGAAGGAAAGTCACAAAAATAGGGATAGAGTAAGATCAATGTCTTGAGTCTTTTCTAGCCAATTTTCAATCAGATTCGTTAAAAGGGCACCGTGCAGTACGTCAAAATGTAAAAAATGATATTGATTGGCGCAAGGTGTATAACTGAATATAAACATATAGATGTCTTCAGGTACAGACTTTTTATGTACATGTGAAGTTTTGGATTTTTAGCAGCATGTGCAGGAGAGTTATTAAGCATTTTGTCCATTGCGGCGAAGGAAATCTTAAGTGAAAACTTTGAAGACCCGCCCCCGTCATATAGTATTTCGGAAACAAAAAATTTTAGCCCCAGTGTTTGTCCCAGGTCTTCAGATGCTACAGACAGAATTTTAAGGCAATCAGATGAAGCCTTTAGGATCAGGGTGCAAAAGAATGACCCCTGTAAACATGCAAAAAAGGGCAAAAGTCGGACTTTCAAAAATTCATAACTCACTTCCTGTTCATATTAGACGTTAAAATATCAAATTTTTCGCCATGCCCGATGAGACTGCCAAGTTTGGTGAGTTTTTGTGCATGTTTCGGGGGTCAAAAATGCGATCGAACAATCGGAAAAATAATAATAATAATAATTTCTACAAAAACAATAGGGACTTCGCAGCGGTCGCTGCTCAGGCCCTAATAATAATAATAATAATATTAATAATAATAAAAGTAATAATATTTTCTACAAAAACAATAGGGACCTCGCAGCCGTCGCAGCTCGGGCCCTAATAACAATTTCTAGAAAAACAATAGGGACCTCGCAGCGGTCACTGCTCGGGCCCTAATAATAATAAGAATAAAAATAATAATAATTTCCACAAAAACAATGGGGACCTCGTAGCGGTCGCTGCTCAGGCCCTAATAATAATTTCTACAAAAACAATAGGGACCTCGCCGCCGTCGCTGCTCGGGCCCCAATAATAATTTCTACACAAAGTCCATTGTGGTGACCCGCCCCCTTTTAAGTAAATTCAAAATGGCCGACTTCCTGTAAAACCTAGCTCATTGCTCCAAGAGACTTTTTTGTAGGTCTTGGTCTTATACATACAGTGAACCCTCGCTACTTCGCGGTTCACCTTTCGCGGGTTCAGTGCTTCGCGGGTCTAAAAAATATTCGGGGGCATTGTAGTTTCGCCGAGCGAAAATAATTTGTATTTGTTTTAACCAGTTGGTGGCGCTACCACTGCGATCAAAAATAAGTTGGCAGCCGTCTTCAGGGCCTGAATATCCTCAAATGGGGCGCTGGAGCGGTTAGACGGCCGGCGTGCGCCGAAGAAGAGCGTGGGCGAAGAGGAGAGTGGACGAAGAAGAGCACGTTCTCCCGGACACGATCGGTGGCGACGTTTCGCGCGGTTCGGACCGTACCAGAGCTCCGGCCGGCGTGCGTGGCAGTTAAGCCGTAGAGGAGCACCTTCCCCGGGCACGGGCGGTGCCAAGCGGCCCCTAAGTTTAACCGAATGGAAGCTCCGGAGGAGGAGGGCATGCTCGCGTCACAGTAAGCCGAAGAGGAGCACCTTCCCCGGGCACGGGCGGTTCCAAGCGGCCCCTAAGTTTAACCGAATGGAAGCTCCGGAGGAGGAGGGCATGCTCGCGTCACAGTAAGCCGAAGAGGAGCACCTTCCCCGGGCACGGGCGGTTCCAAGCGGCCCCTAAGTTTAACTGAATGGAAGCTCCGGAGGAGGAGGGCATGCTCGCGTCACAGTAAGCCGAAGAGGAGCACCTTCCCCGGGCACGGGCGGTGCCAAGCGGCCCCTAAGTTTAACAGAATGGAAGTTCCGGGGGAGGAGGGCGGGCGTGTGTCACAGTTAAGCCGAATTGGAGCACCTACCACCTGGAGCAGCATTTTGGCGGAGTGAACGGACAGCGGGGGGCGTGACTTGCCTTCATTCTTGTGACAGGTAAGTCACGCCCTCATGGAACATCAGCTGATAAAGACGGGCCACAAGACACCATCATGTGACACTCTGAAGAAGGCGAAAGACTTTCGTATTGTGACATCCTCAAGGCCTAAACACTCATCCGAGCAAATGTAAGGTAGATTTTGTTAACCTGCCCGGAGAAAAAAATCAACGAAAATAATTTGTATTTGTTTTAACCAGTTGGTGGCGCTACCACTGCGATCAAAAATAAGTTGGCAGCCGTCTTCAGGGCCTGAATATCCTCAAATGGGGCGCTGGAGCGGTTAGACGGCCGGCGTGCGCCGAAGAAGAGCGTGGGCGAAGAGGAGAGTGGACGAAGAAGAGCACGTTCTCCCGGACACGATCGGTGGCGACGTTTCGCGCGGTTCGGACCGTACCAGAGCTCCGGCCGGCGTGCGTGGCAGTTAAGCCGTAGAGGAGCACCTTCCCCGGGCACGGGCGGTGCCAAGCGGCCCCTAAGTTTAACCGAATGGAAGCTCCGGAGGAGGAGGGCATGCTCGCGTCACAGTAAGCCGAAGAGGAGCACCTTCCCCGGGCACGGGCGGTGCCAAGCGGCCCCTAAGTTTAACAGAATGGAAGTTCCGGGGGAGGAGGGCGGGCGTGTGTCACAGTTAAGCCGAATTGGAGCACCTACCACCTGGAGCAGCATTTTGGCGGAGTGAACGGACAGCGGGGGGCGTGACTTGCCTTCATTCTTGTGACAGGTAAGTCACGCCCTCATGGAACATCAGCTGATAAAGACGGGCCACAAGACACCATCATGTGACACTCTGAAGAAGGCGAAAGACTTTCGTATTGTGACATCCTCAAGGCCTAAACACTCATCCGAGCAAATGTAAGGTAGATTTTGTTAACCTGCCCGGAGAAAAAAATCAACGAAAATAATTTGTATTTGTTTTAACCAGTTGGTGGCGCGACCACTGCGATCAAAAATAAGTTGGCAGCCGTCTTCAGGGCCTGAATATCCTCAAATGGGGCGCTGGAGCGGTTAGACGGCCGGCGTGCGCCGAAGAAGAGCGTGGGCGAAGAGGAGAGTGGACGAAGAAGAGCACGTTCTCCCGGACACGATCGGTGGCGACGTTTCGCGCGGTTCGGACCGTACCAGAGCTCCGGCCGGCGTGCGTGGCAGTTAAGCCGTAGAGGAGCACCTTCCCCGGGCACGGGCGGTGCCAAGCGGCCCCTAAGTTTAACCGAATGGAAGCTCCGGAGGAGGAGGGCATGCTCGCGTCACAGTAAGCCGAAGAGGAGCACCTTCCCCGGGCACGGGCGGTGCCAAGCGGCCCCTAAGTTTAACAGAATGGAAGTTCCGGGGGAGGAGGGCGGGCGTGTGTCACAGTTAAGCCGAATTGGAGCACCTACCACCTGGAGCAGCATTTTGGCGGAGTGAACGGACAGCGGGGGGCGTGACTTGCCTTCATTCTTGTGACAGGTAAGTCACGCCCTCATGGAACATCAGCTGATAAAGACGGGCCACAAGACACCATCATGTGACACTCTGAAGAAGGCGAAAGACTTTCGTATTGTGACATCCTCAAGGCCTAAACACTCATCCGAGCAAATGTAAGGTAGATTTTGTTAACCTGCCCGGAGAAAAAAATCAACGAAAATAATTTGTATTTGTTTTAACCAGTTGGTGGCGCGACCACTGCGATCAAAAATAAGTTGGCAGCCGTCTTCAGGGCCTGAATATCCTCAAATGGGGCGCTGGAGCGGTTAGACGGCCGGCGTGCGCCGAAGAAGAGCGTGGGCGAAGAGGAGAGTGGACGAAGAAGAGCACGTTCTCCCGGACACGATCGGTGGCGACGTTTCGCGCGGTTCGGACCGTACCAGAGCTCCGGCCGGCGTGCGTGGCAGTTAAGCCGTAGAGGAGCACCTTCCCCGGGCACGGGCGGTGCCAAGCGGCCCCTAAGTTTAACCGAATGGAAGCTCCGGAGGAGGAGGGCATGCTCGCGTCACAGTAAGCCGAAGAGGAGCACCTTCCCCGGGCACGGGCGGTTCCAAGCGGCCCCTAAGTTTAACCGAATGGAAGCTCCGGAGGAGGAGGGCATGCTCGCGTCACAGTAAGCCGAAGAGGAGCACCTTCCCCGGGCACGGGCGGTTCCAAGCGGCCCCTAAGTTTAACTGAATGGAAGCTCCGGAGGAGGAGGGCATGCTCGCGTCACAGTAAGCCGAAGAGGAGCACCTTCCCCGGGCACGGGCGGTGCCAAGCGGCCCCTAAGTTTAACAGAATGGAAGTTCCGGGGGAGGAGGGCGGGCGTGTGTCACAGTTAAGCCGAATTGGAGCACCTCTTCCGCCCGGGCACGAGCGGAGCGCGAGGCTGTCAGTTATGAATGAATAAATGAATAAATAAATAAAGAATGCCACCTTTCATTTCACAGGGCACACCGGACGGCGTACCAGCAGGTAAAAGTCGGAGTAATTAAATAAATACAAAAAGAATGGCTGGGGAATAAAAAAATAATACGTTTTAATAATAATTTGGTTTTTTTGTTATAAAATGAATTTCACTCTCTCTCTCCCCGTATATATATATATATATATATATATATATATATCTATATATATATATATTGTATATTTTTTTTAAGCATTTTTGAAGGTGCGCCGCTACTTCGCGGATTTTCAGTTTTCGCGGGTGGTCTCGGTCCCCATTAACCGCGATAACCGAGGGTTCACTGTACTCCATAAAATTTACAAAAAGCGAGGTGAAACACTCAATCAGGGCTGCTTTTTTGAACATTTCTCGAGGGCCATGGCGAGCCATTTCAAAAAAGCTGCACAACTAACGTATAAAATATTGATAAATTTGCTCGGCCTGATGTGTGTGTAAAGTTTCACGAGTTGTCGTTCATATTTAGAACCTCATAATCAGCGTTGTTTTATTTCCGAACAGTGCAATGCCACTCCCACAACTTTTCACGAAAAAGGACTAATTTCGTATTGTGACATCCTCATGGCCGAAACAGTCATCCGAGCATATATGAGGGCGACCTTGTTGAGTTGCACGGAGAAAAACATCCAAGAAAATAACTTGTATTAGCTTTTACCAGTTGGTGGCGCTACTACTACGATGTAAAATAAGTTGGTAGATGTCTTCTGGGCTGAAGTATCCTCAAATGTGTACAACTTCGAGAAGATAGGATCATCTGAGTCATGTTGCCGGAGCTTTTGTTGCCACAGAGTACAATCGGACTTTTCAGCACCGTAATAGCCACGCCTTTTGCCAAAACGTCACAAAATTCGGCAGAGAGTAAGATCATTGTCTTGAGTCTTTTCTGACTAATTTTCAGTCGGATTCGTCAAAAGGGCACCGTGCAGTACGTGAAAATTAAAATAAAAACAAATTTTTGATTCCACTTGGCGGCGCTGTGTGTATAACAAAATAATAACATTAAGATGTCTTCAGGTCGGGACGTTTTATTTACAGGTGAAGGTTTGGATTTTTAGGAGCATGTGCAGGGGAGTTATTAAGCATTCATTTATTTGTATTAGGTTCATTTTGTCTTCTTATTATTGATATTTGACTGATTCATTAAAAGCAGACAATTATGTTTTAGGTTAATTTTTTACCTGACATGTTTCGGCGAGTCTTTTGCCTTCTTCAGAGTGTCGCATGATGGTGTCTTGAGACCCGTCTTTATCAGCTGATGTTCCATGAGGGTGTGACTTACCTGTCAAAAAAATGAAAAAATCAGAGCAGTAAAAGAACAAGCACAACATGAACATTACAAATCAGCAATCACTGACCACTGCAAAAGGGAAAACCACATCATGGACCGGGAGAAGGGCAGGGTCATCCGCACCGAAGAGAACAAACAACAGCGCTGGATCAGAGAGGCCATTGAGATCTGCAAGCGAGGCATAAAAACCATGAACAGAGACAAGGGAGCCTTCATCCTCTCTACCACCTGGAGCAGCATTTTGGCGGAGTGAACGGACAGCGGGGGGCGTGACTTGCCTGCATTCTTGTGACAGGTAAGTCACGCCCTCATGGAACATCAGCTGATAAAGACGGGCCACAAGACACCATCATGTGACACTCTGAAGAAGGCGAAAGACTTTCGTATTGTGACATCCTCAAGGCCTAAACACTCATCCGAGCAAATGTAAGGTAGATTTTGTTAACCTGCCCGGAGAAAAAAATCAACGAAAATAATTTGTATTTGTTTTAACCAGTTGGTGGCGCTACCACTGCGATCAAAAATAAGTTGGCAGCCGTCTTCAGGGCCTGAATATCCTCAAATGTGAAAAATTTCGAGAAGATGGATCATCTGAATCATTTTGCAGGAACTTTTGTTGCCACGGAGAATAATCAGACTCTGCGGCACCGTAATAGCCACGCCCTTCGAAGGAAAGTCACAAAAATAGGGATAGAGTAAGATCAATGTCTTGAGTCTTTTCTAGCCAATTTTCAATCAGATTCGTTAAAAGGGCACCGTGCAGTACGTCAAAATGTAAAAATTGATATTGATTGGCGCAAGGTGTATAACTGAATATAAACATATAGATGTCTTCAGGTACAGACTCTTTATGTACATGTGAAGTTTTGGATTTTTAGCAGCATGTGCAGGAATGTTATTAAGCATTTTGTCCATTGCGGCGAAGGAAATCTTAAGTGAAAACTTTGAAGCCCCGCCCCCGTCATATAGTATTTCGGAAACAAAAAATTTTAGCCCCAGTGTTTGTCCCAGGTCTTCAGATGCTACAGACAGAATTTTAAGGCAATCAGATGAAGCCTTTAGGATCAGGGTGCAAAAGAATGACCCCTGTAAACATGCAAAAAAGGGCAAAAGTCGGACTTTCAAAAATTCATAACTCACTTCCTGTTCATATTAGACGTTAAAATATCAAATTTTTCGCCATGCCCGATGAGACTGCCAAGTTTGGTGAGTTTTTGTGCATGTTTCGGGGGTCAAAAATGCGATCGAACAATCGGAAAAATAATAATAATAATAATTTCTACAAAAACAATAGGGACTTCGCAGCGGTCGCTGCTCAGGCCCTAATAATAATAATAATAATAATAATAAAAGTAATAATGTTTTCTACAAAAACAATAGGGACCTCGCCGCGGTCGCTGCTCGGGGCCCAATAATAATTTCTACACAAAGTCCATTGTGGTGACCCGCCCCCTTTTAAGTAAATTCAAAATGGCCGACTTCCTGTAAAACCTAGCTCATTGCTCCAAGAGACTTTTTTGTAGGTCTTGGTCTTATACATACAGTGAACCCTCGCTACTTCGCGGTTCACCTTTCGCGGGTTCAGTGCTTCGCGGGTCTAAAAAATATTCGGGGGCATTTTAGTTTCGCCGAGCGGCACGACGGGGCGCTGGAGCGGTTAGACGGCCGGCGTGCGCCGAAGAAGAGCGTGGGCGAAGAGGAGAGTGGACGAAGAAGAGCACGTTCCCCCGGACACGATCGGTGGCGACGTTTCGCGCGGTTCGGACCGTACCAGAGCTCCGGCCGGCGTGCGTGGCAGTTAAGCCGTAGAGGAGCACCTTCCCCGGGCACGGGCGGTTCCAAGCGGCCCCTAAGTTTAACCGAATGGAAGCTCCGGAGGAGGAGGGCATGCTCGCGTCACAGTAAGCCGAAGAGGAGCACCTTCCCCGGGCACGGGCGGTGCCAAGCGGCCCCTAAGTTTAACCGAATGGAAGCTCCGGGGGAGGAGGGCGGGCGTGTGTCACAGTTAAGCCAAATTGGAGCACCTCTTCTGCCCGGGCACGAGCGGAGCGCGAGGCTGTCAGTTATGAATGAATAAATGAATAAATAAATAAAGAATGCCACCTTTCATTTCACAGGGCACACCGGACGGCGTACCAGCAGGTAAAAGTCGGAGTAATTAAATAAATACTAAAAGAATGGCTGGGGAATAAAAAAATAATACGTTTTAATAATAATTTGGTTTTTTTGTTATAACATGAATTTCACTCTCTCTCTCCCCGTATATATATATATATATATATATATATATATATATATATATATATTTATTATATATATTGTTTATTTTTTTTAAGCATTTTTGAAGGTGCGCCGCTACTTCGCGGATTTTCAGTTTTCGCGGGTGGTCTCGGTCCCCGTTAACCGCGATAACCGAGGGTTCACTGTACTCCATAAAATTTACAAAAAGCGAGGTGAAACACTCAACCAGAGCTGCTTTTTTTAACATTTCTCGAGGGCCATGGCGAGCCATTTCAAAAAAGCTGCACAACTAACGTATAAAATATTGATAAATTTGCTCGGCCTGATGTGTGTGTAAAGTTTTACGAGTTGTCGTTCATATTTAGAACCTCATAATCAGCTTTGTTTTATTGCCGAACAGTGCAATGCCACTCCCACAACTTTTCATGAAAAAGGACGAATTTCGTATTGTGACATCCTCATGGCCGAAACAGTCATCCGAGCATATATGAGGGCGACCTTGTTGAGTTGCACGGAGAAAAACATCCAAGAAAATAACTTGTATTAGCTTTTACCAGTTGGTGGCGCTACTACTACGATGGAAAATAAGTTGGTAGATGTCTTCAGGGCTGAAGTATCCTCAAATGTGTACAACTTCGAGAAGATAGGATCATCTGAGTCATGTTGCCGGAGCTTTTGTTGCCACAGAGTACAATCGGACTTTTCAGCACCTTAATAGCCACGCCTTTTGCCAAAACGTCACAAAATTCGGCAGAGAGTAAGATCATTGTCTTGAGTCTTTTCTGACTCATTTTCAGTCGGATTCGTCAAAAGGGCACCGTGCAGTACGTGAAAATTAAAATAAAAACTAATTTTTGATTCCACTTGGCGGCACTGTGTGTATAACAAAATAATAACATTAAGATGTCTTCAGGTCGGGACGTTTTATTTACAGGTGAAGGTTTGGATTTTTAGGAGCATGTGCAGGGGAGTTATTAAGCATTCATTTATTTGTATTAGGTTCATTTTGTCTTCTTATTATTGATATTTGACTGATTCATTAAAAGCAGACAATTATGTTTTAGGTTAATTTTTTACCTGACATGTTTCGGCGAGTCTTTCGCCTTCTTCAGAGTGTCGCATGATGGTGTCTTGAGACCCGTCTTTATCAGCTGATGTTCCATGAGGGTGTGACTTACCTGTCAAAAAAATGAAAAAATCAGAGCAGTAAAAGAACAAGCACAACATGAACATTACAAATCAGCAATCACTGACCACTGCAAAAGGGAAAACCACATCATGGACCGGGAGAAGGGCAGGGTCATCCGCACAGAAGAGAACAAACAACAGCGCTGGATCAGAGAGGCCATTGAGATCTGCAAGCGAGGCATAAAAACCATGAACAGAGACAAGGGAGCCTTCATCCTCTCTACCACCTGGACCAGCATCTTGGCGGAGTGAACGGACAGCGGGGGGCGTGACTTGCCTTCATTCTTGTGACAGGTAAGTCACGCCCTCATGGAACATCAGCTGATAAAGACGGGTCACAAGACAGCATCATGTGACACTCTGAAGAAGGCGAAAGACTTTTGTATTGTGACATGCTCAAGGCCTAAACACTCATCCGAGCAAATATAAGGTAGATTTTGTTCACCTGCCCGGAGAAAAACATCAACGAAAATAATTTGTATTTGTTTTAACCAGTTGGTGGCGCTACCACTGCGATCAAAAATAAGTTGGCAGCCGTCTTCAGGGCCTGAATATCCTCAAATGTGAAAGATTTCCAGAAGATGGATCATCTGAATCATTTTGCAGGAACTTTTGTTGCCACGGAGAATAATCAGACTCTGCGGCACCGTAATAGCCACGCCCTTTGAAGGAAAGTCATAAAAATAGGGATAGAGTAAGATCAATGTCTTGAGTCTTTTCTAGCCAATTTTCAATCGGATTCGTTAAAAGGGCACCATGCAGTACGTCAAAATGTAAAAAATGATATTGATTGGCGCAAGGTGTATAACTGAATATAAACATATAGATGTCTTCAGGTACAGACTCTTTATGTACATGTGAAGTTTTGGATTTTTAGCAGCATGTGCAGGAGAGTTATTAAGCATTTTGTCCATTGCGGCGAAGGAAATCTTAAGTGAAAACTTTGAAGCCCCGCCCCCGTCATATAGTATTTCGGAAACAAAAAATTTTAGCCCCAGTGTTTGTCCCAGGTCTTCAGATGCTACAGACAGAATTTTAAGGCAATCAGATGAAGCCTTTAGGATCAGGGTGCAAAAGAATGACCCCTGTAAACATGCAAAAAAGGGCAAAAGTCGGACTTTCAAAAATTCATAACTCACTTCCTGTTCATATTAGACGTTAAAATATCAAATTTTTCGCCATGCCCGATGAGACTGCCAAGTTTGGTGAGTTTTTGTGCATGTTTCGGGGGTCAAAAATGCGATCGAACAATCGGAAAAATAATAATAATAATAATTTCTACAAAAACAATAGGGACTTCGCAGCGGTCGCTGCTCAGGCCCTAATAATAATAATAATAATAATAATAAAAGTAATAATATTTTCTACAAAAACAATAGGGACCTCGCCGCGATCGCGGCTCGGGCCCCAATAATAATTTCTACACAAAGTCCATTGTGGTGACCCGCCACCTTTTAAGTAAATTCAAAATGGCCGACTTCCTGTAAAACCTAGCTCATTGCTCCAAGAGACTTTTTTGTAGGTCTTGGTCTTATACATACAGTGAACCCTCGCTACTTCGCGGTTCACCTTTCGCGGGTTCAGTGCTTCGCGGGTCTAAAAAATATTCGGGGGCATTGTAGTTTCGCCGAGCGGCACGACGGGGCGCTGGAGCGGTTAGACGGCCGGCGTGCGCCGAAGAAGAGCGTGGGCGAAGAGGAGAGTGGACGAAGAAGAGCACGTTCTCCCGGACACGATCGGTGGCGACGTTTCGCGCGGTTCGGACCGTACCAGAGCTCCGGCCAGCGTGCGTGGCAGTTAAGCCGTAGAGGAGCACCTTCCCCGGGCACGGGCGGTTCCAAGCGGCCCCTAAGTTTAACCGAATGGAAGCTCCGGAGGAGGAGGGCATGCTCGCGTCACAGTAAGCCGAAGAGGAGCACCTTCCCCGGGCACGGGCGGTTCCAAGCGGCCCCTAAGTTTAACCGAATGGAAGCTCCGGGGGCGGAGGGCGGGCGTGTGTCACAGTTAAGCCAAATTGGAGCACCTCTTCTGCCCGGGCACGAGCGGAGCGCGAGGCTGTCAGTTATGAATGAATAAATGAATAAATAAATAAAGAATGCCACCTTTCATTTCACAGGGCACACCGGACGGCGTACCAGCAGGTAAAAGTCGGAGTAATTAAATAAATACTAAAAGAATGGCTGGGGAATAAAAAAATAATACGTTTTAATAATAATTTGGTTTTTTTGTTATAACATGAATTTCACTCTCTCTCTCCCCGTATATATATATATATATATATATATATATATATATATATATATAAATATATATATATTTATTATATATATTGTTTATTTTTTTTAAGCATTTTTGAAGGTGCGCCGCTACTTCGCGGATTTTCAGTTTTCGCGGGTGGTCTCGGTCCCCGTTAACCGCGATAACCGAGGGTTCACTGTACTCCATAAAATTTACAAAAAGCGAGGTGAAACACTCAACCAGAGCTGCTTTCTTTAACATTTCTCGAGGGCCATGGCGAGCCATTTCAAAAAAGCTGCACAACTAACGTATAAAATATTGATAAATTTGCTCGGCCTGATGTGTGTGTAAAGTTTTACGAGTTGTCGTTCATATTTAGAACCTCATAATCAGCTTTGTTTTATTGCCGAACAGTGCAATGCCACTCCCACAACTTTTCACGAAAAAGGACGAATTTCGTATTGTGACATCCTCATGGCCGAAACAGTCATCCGAGCAAATATAAGGTAGATTTTGTTCACCTGCCCGGAGAAAAAAATCAACGAAAATAATTTGTATTTGTTTTAACCAGTTGGTGGCGCTACCACTGCGATCAAAAATAAGTTGGCAGCCGTCTTCAGGGCCTGAATATCCTCAAATGTGAAAAATTTCGAGAAGATGGATCATCTGAATCATTTTGCAGGAACTTTTGTTGCCACGGAGAATAATCAGACTCTGCGGCACCGTAATAGCCACGCCCTTCGAAGGAAAGTCACAAAAATAGGGATAGAGTAAGATCAATGTCTTGAGTCTTTTCTAGCCAATTTTCAATCAGATTCGTTAAAAGGGCACCGTGCAGTACGTCAAAATGTAAAAAATGATATTGATTGGCGCAAGGTGTATAACTGAATATAAACATATAGATGTCTTCAGGTACAGACTTTTTATGTACATGTGAAGTTTTGGATTTTTAGCAGCATGTGCAGGAGAGTTATTAAGCATTTTGTCCATTGCGGCGAAGGAAATCTTAAGTGAAAACTTTGAAGCCCCGGCCCCGTCATATAGTATTTCGGAAACAAAAAATTTTAGCCCCAGTGTTTGTCCCAGGTCTTCAGATGCTACAGACAGAATTTTAAGGCAATCAGATGAAGCCTTTAGGATCAGGGTGCAAAAGAATGACCCCTGTAAACATGCAAAAAAGGGCAAAAGTCGGACTTTCAAAAATTCATAACTCACTTCCTGTTCATATTAGACGTTAAAATATCAAATTTTTCGCCATGCCCGATGAGACTGCCAAGTTTGGTGAGTTTTTGTGCATGTTTCGGGGGTCAAAAATGCGATCGAACAATCGGAAAAATAATAATAATAATAATTTCTACAAAAACAATAGGGACTTCGCAGCGGTCGCTGCTCAGGCCCTAATAATAATAATAATAATATTAATAATAATAAAAGTAATAATATTTTCTACAAAAACAATAGGGACCTCGCAGCCGTCGCAGCTCGGGCCCTAATAACAATTTCTAGAAAAACAATAGGGACCTCGCAGCGGTCACTGCTCGGGCCCTAATAATAATAATAATAAAAATAATAATAATTTCCACAAAAACAATGGGGACCTCGTAGCGGTCGCTGCTCAGGCCCTAATAATAATTTCTACAAAAACAATAGGGACCTCGCCGCCGTCGCTGCTCGGGCCCCAATAATAATTTCTACACAAAGTCCATTGTGGTGACTCGCCCCCTTTTAAGTAAATTCAAAATGGCCGACTTCCTGTAAAACCTAGCTCATTGCTCCAAGAGACTTTTTTGTAGGTCTTGGTCTTATACATACAGTGAACCCTCGCTACTTCGCGGTTCACCTTTCGCGGGTTCAGTGCTTCGCGGGTCTAAAAAATATTCGGGGGCATTGTAGTTTCGCCGAGCGGCACGACGGGGCGCTGGAGCGGTTAGACGGCCGGCGTGCGCCGAAGAAGAGCGTGGGCGAAGAGGAGAGTGGACGAAGAAGAGCACGTTCTCCCGGACACGATCGGTGGCGACGTTTCGCGCGGTTCGGACCGTACCAGAGCTCCGGCCGGCGTGCGTGGCAGTTAAGCTGTAGAGGAGCACCTTCCCCGGGCACGGGCGGTGCCAAGCGGCCCCTAAGTTTAACCGAATGGAAGCTCCGGAGGAGGAGGGCATGCTCGCGTCACAGTAAGCCGAAGAGGAGCACCTTCCCCGGGCACGGGCGGTTCCAAGCGGCCCCTAAGTTTAACCGAATGGAAGCTCCGGAGGAGGAGGGCATGCTCGCGTCACAGTAAGCCGAAGAGGAGCACCTTCCCCGGGCACGGGCGGTTCCAAGCGGCCCCTAAGTTTAACTGAATGGAAGCTCCGGAGGAGGAGGGCATGCTCGCGTCACAGTAAGCCGAAGAGGAGCACCTTCCCCGGGCACGGGCGGTGCCAAGCGGCCCCTAAGTTTAACCGAATGGAAGTTCCGGGGGAGGAGGGCGGGCGTGTGTCACAGTTAAGCCGAATTGGAGCACCTCTTCCGCCCGGGCACGAGCGGAGCGCGAGGCTGTCAGTTATGAATGAATAAATGAATAAATAAATAAAGAATGCCACCTTTCATTTCACAGGGCACACCGGACGGCGTACCAGCAGGTAAAAGTCGGAGTAATTAAATAAATACAAAAAGAATGGCTGGGGAATAAAAAAATAAAACGTTTTAATAATAATTTGTTTTTTTTGTTCTAAAATGAATTTCACTCTCTCTCTCCCCGTATATATATATATATATATATATATATATATATATATATATATATTTATTATATATATTGTATATTTTTTTTAAGCATTTTTGAAGGTGCGCCGCTACTTCGCGGATTTTCAGTTTTCGCGGGTGGTCTCGGTCCCCATTAACCGCGATAACCGAGGGTTCACTGTACTCCATAAAATTTACAAAAAGCGAGGTGAAACACTCAACCAGAGCTGCTTTTTTTTAACATTTCTCGAGGGCCATGGCGAGCCATTTCAAAAAAGCTGCACAACTAACTTATAAAATATTGATAAATTTGCTCGGCCTGATGTGTGTGTAAAGTTTTACGAGTTGTCGTTCATATTTAGAACCTCATAATCAGCTTTGTTTTATTGCCGAACAGTGCAATGCCACTCCCACAACTTTTCACGAAAAATCATGAATTTCGTATTGTGACATCCTCATGGCCGAAACAGTCATCCGAGAATATATGAGGGCGACCATGTTGAGTTGCACGGAGAAAAACATCCAAGAAAATAACTTGTATTAGCTTTTACCAGTTGGTGGCGCTACTACTACGATGTAAAATAAGTTGGTAGATGTCTTCAGGGCTGAAGTATCCTCAAATGTGTACAACTTCGAGAAGATAGGATCATCTGAGTCATGTTGCCGGAGCTTTTGTTGCCACAAAGTACAATCGGACTTTTCAGCACCTTAATAGCCACGCCTTTTGCCAAAACGTCACAAAATTCGGCAGAGAGTAAGATCATTGTCTTGAGTCTTTTCTGACTAATTTTCAGTCGGATTCGTCAAAAGGGCACCGTGCAGTACGTGAAAATTAAAATAAAAACAAATTTTTGATTCCACTTGGCGGCACTGTGTGTATAACAAAATAATAACATTAAGATGTCTTCAGGTCGGGACGTTTTATTTACAGGTGAAGGTTTGGATTTTTAGGAGCATGTGCAGGGGAGTTATTAAGCATTCATTTATTTGTATTAGGTTCATTTTGTCTTCTTATTATTGATATTTGACTGATTCATTAAAAGCAGACATTTATGTTTTAGGTTAATTTTTTACCTGACATGTTTCGGCGAGTCTTTCGCCTTCTTCAGAGTGTCGCATGATGGTGTCTTGAGACCAGTCTTTATCAGCTGATGTTCCATGAGGGTGTGACTTACCTGTCAAAAAAATTAAAAAATCAGAGCAGTAAAAGAACAAGCACAACATGAACATTACAAATCAGCAATCACTGACCACTGCAAAAGGGAAAACCACATCATGGACCGGGAGAAGGGCAGGGTCATCCGCACAGAAGAGAACAAACAACAGCGCTGGATCAGAGAGGCCATTGAGATCTGCAAGCGAGGCATAAAAACCATGAACAGAGACAAGGGAGCCTTCATCCTCTCTACCACCTGGAGCAGCATTTTGGCGGAGTGAACGGACAGCGGGGGGCGTGACTTGCCTTCGTTCTTGTGACAGGTAAGTCACGCCCTCATGGAACATCAGCTGATAAAGACGGGCCACAAGACACCATCATGTGACACTCTGAAGAAGGCGAAAGACTTTCGTATTGTGACATCCTCAAGGCCTAAACACTCATCCGAGCAAATGTAAGGTAGATTTTGTTAACCTGCCCGGAGAAAAAAATCAACGAAAATAATTTGTATTTGTTTTAACCAGTTGGTGGTGCTACCACTGCGATCAAAAATAAGTTGGCAGCCGTCTTCAGGGCCTGAATATCCTCAAATGTGAAAAATTTCGAGAAGATGGATCATCTGAATCATTTTGCAGGAACTTTTGTTGCCACGGAGAATAATCAGACTCTGCGGCACCGTAATACCCACGCCCTTCGAAGGAAAGTCACAAAAATAGGGATAGAGTAAGATCAATGTCTTGAGTCTTTTCTAGCCAATTTTCAATCGGATTCGTTAAAAGGGCACCATGCAGTACGTCAAAATGTAAAAAATGATATTGATTGGCGCAAGGTGTATAACTGAATATAAACATATAGATGTCTTCAGGTACAGACTCTTTATGTACATGTGAAGTTTTGGATTTTTAGCAGCATGTGCAGGAGAGTTATTAAGCATTTTGTCCATTGCGGCGAAGGAAATCTTAAGTGAAAACTTTGAAGCCCCGCCCCCGTCATATAGTATTTCGGAAACAAAAAATTTTAGCCCCAGTGTTTGTCCCAGGTCTTCAGATGCTACAGACAGAATTTTAAGGCAATCAGATGAAGCCTTTAGGATCAGGGTGCAAAAGAATGACCCCTGTAAACATGCAAAAAAGGGCAAAAGTCGGACTTTCAAAAATTCATAACTCACTTCCTGTTCATATTAGACGTTAAAATATCAAATTTTTCGCCATGCCCGATGAGACTGCCAAGTTTGGTGAGTTTTTGTGCATGTTTCGGGGGTCAAAAATGCGATCGAACAATCGGAAAAATAATAATAATAATAATTTCTACAAAAACAATAGGGACTTCGCAGCGGTCGCTGCTCAGGCCCTAATAATAATAATAATAATAATAATAAAAGTAATAATGTTTTCTACAAAAACAATAGGGACCTGGCCGCGGTCGCTGCTCGGGCCCCAATAATAATTTCTACACAAAGTCCATTGTGGTGACCCGCCCCCTTTTAAGTAAATTCAAAATGGCCGACTTCCTGTAAAACCTAGCTCATTGCTCCAAGAGACTTTTTTGTAGGTCTTGGTCTTATACATACAGTGAACCCTCGCTACTTCGCGGTTCACCTTTCGCGGGTTCAGTGCTTCGCGGGTCTAAAAAATATTCGGGGGCATTGTAGTTTCGCCGAGCGGCACGACGGGGCGCTGGAGCGGTTAGACGGCCGGCGTGCGCCGAAGAAGAGCGTGGGCGAAGAGGAGAGTGGACGAAGAAGAGCACGTTCCCCCGGACACGATCGGTGGCGACGTTTCGCGCGGTTCGGACCGTACCAGAGCTCCGGCCGGCGTGCGTGGCAGTTAAGCCGTAGAGGAGCACCTTCCCCGGGCACGGGCGGTTCCAAGCGGCCCCTAAGTTTAACCGAATGGAAGCTCCGGAGGAGGAGGGCATGCTCGCGTCACAGTAAGCCGAAGAGGAGCACCTTCCCCGGGCACGGGCGGTGCCAAGCGGCCCCTAAGTTTAACCGAATGGAAGCTCCGGGGGCGGAGGGCGGGCGTGTGTCACAGTTAAGCCAAATTGGAGCACCTCTTCTGCCCGGGCACGAGCGGAGCGCGAGGCTGTCAGTTATGAATGAATAAATGAATAAATAAATAAAGAATGCCACCTTTCATTTCACAGGGCACACCGGACGGCGTACCAGCAGGTAAAAGTCGGAGTAATTAAATAAATACTAAAAGAATGGCTGGGGAATAAAAAAATAATACGTTTTAATAATAATTTGGTTTTTTTGTTATAACATGAATTTCACTCTCTCTCTCCCCGTATATATATATATATATATATATATATATATATATATATATATATTTATTATATATATTGTTTATTTTTTTTAAGCATTTTTGAAGGTGCGCCGCTACTTCGCGGATTTTCAGTTTTCGCGGGTGGTCTCGGTCCCCGTTAACCGCGATAACCGAGGGTTCACTGTACTCCATAAAATTTACAAAAAGCGAGGTGAAACACTCAACCAGAGCTGCTTTTTTTAACATTTCTCGAGGGCCATGGCGAGCCATTTCAAAAAAGCTGCACAACTAACGTATAAAATATTGATAAATTTGCTCGGCCTGATGTGTGTGTAAAGTTTTACGAGTTGTCGTTCATATTTAGAACCTCATAATCAGCTTTGTTTTATTGCCGAACAGTGCAATGCCACTCCCACAACTTTTCACGAAAAAGGACGAATTTCGTATTGTGACATCCTCATGGCCGAAACAGTCATCCGAGCAAATATAAGGTAGATTTTGTTCACCTGCCCGGAGAAAAACATCAACGAAAATAATTTGTATTTGTTTTAACCAGTTGGTGGCGCTACCACTGCGATCAAAAATAAGTTGGCAGCCGTCTTCAGGGCCTGAATATCCTCAAATGTGAAAAATTTCGAGAAGATGGATCATCTGAATCATTTTGCAGGAACTTTTGTTGCCACGGAGAATAATCAGACTCTGCGGCACCGTAATAGCCACGCCCTTCGAAGGAAAGTCACAAAAATAGGGATAGAGTAAGATCAATGTCTTGAGTCTTTTCTAGCCAATTTTCAATCAGATTCGTTAAAAGGGCACCGTGCAGTACGTCAAAATGTAAAAAATGATATTGATTGGCGCAAGGTGTATAACTGAATATAAACATATAGATGTCTTCAGGTACAGACTTTTTATGTACATGTGAAGTTTTGGATTTTTAGCAGCATGTGCAGGAGAGTTATTAAGCATTTTGTCCATTGCGGCGAAGGAAATCTTAAGTGAAAACTTTGAAGCCCCGCCCCCGTCATATAGTATTTCGGAAACAAAAAATTTTAGCCCCAGTGTTTGTCCCAGGTCTTCAGATGCTACAGACAGAATTTTAAGGCAATCAGATGAAGCCTTTAGGATCAGGGTGCAAAAGAATGACCCCTGTAAACATGCAAAAAAGGGCAAAAGTCGGACTTTCAAAAATTCATAACTCACTTCCTGTTCATATTAGACGTTAAAATATCAAATTTTTCGCCATGCCCGATGAGACTGCCAAGTTTGGTGAGTTTTTGTGCATGTTTCGGGGGTCAAAAATGCGATCGAACAATCGGAAAAATAATAATAATAATAATTTCTACAAAAACAATAGGGACTTCGCAGCGGTCGCTGCTCAGGCCCTAATAATAATAATAATAATATTAATAATAATAAAAGTAATAATATTTTCTACAAAAACAATAGGGACCTCGCAGCCGTCGCAGCTCGGGCCCTAATAACAATTTCTAGAAAAACAATAGGGACCTCGCAGCGGTCACTGCTCGGGCCCTAATAATAATAATAATAAAAATAATAATAATTTCCACAAAAACAATGGGGACCTCGTAGCGGTCGCTGCTCAGGCCCTAATAATAATTTCTACAAAAACAATAGGGACCTCGCCGCCGTCGCTGCTCGGGCCCCAATAATAATTTCTACACAAAGTCCATTGTGGTGACTCGCCCCCTTTTAAGTAAATTCAAAATGGCCGACTTCCTGTAAAACCTAGCTCATTGCTCCAAGAGACTTTTTTGTAGGTCTTGGTCTTATACATACAGTGAACCCTCGCTACTTCGCGGTTCACCTTTCGCGGGTTCAGTGCTTCGCGGGTCTAAAAAATATTCGGGGGCATTGTAGTTTCGCCGAGCGGCACGACGGGGCGCTGGAGCGGTTAGACGGCCGGCGTGCGCCGAAGAAGAGCGTGGGCGAAGAGGAGAGTGGACGAAGAAGAGCACGTTCTCCCGGACACGATCGGTGGCGACGTTTCGCGCGGTTCGGACCGTACCAGAGCTCCGGCCGGCGTGCGTGGCAGTTAAGCCGTAGAGGAGCACCTTCCCCGGGCACGGGCGGTGCCAAGCGGCCCCTAAGTTTAACCGAATGGAAGCTCCGGAGGAGGAGGGCATGCTCGCGTCACAGTAAGCCGAAGAGGAGCACCTTCCCCGGGCACGGGCGGTTCCAAGCGGCCCCTAAGTTTAACCGAATGGAAGCTCCGGAGGAGGAGGGCATGCTCGCGTCACAGTAAGCCGAAGAGGAGCACCTTCCCCGGGCACGGGCGGTTCCAAGCGGCCCCTAAGTTTAACTGAATGGAAGCTCCGGAGGAGGAGGGCATGCTCGCGTCACAGTAAGCCGAAGAGGAGCACCTTCCCCGGGCACGGGCGGTGCCAAGCGGCCCCTAAGTTTAACCGAATGGAAGTTCCGGGGGAGGAGGGCGGGCGTGTGTCACAGTTAAGCCGAATTGGAGCACCTCTTCCGCCCGGGCACGAGCGGAGCGCGAGGCTGTCAGTTATGAATGAATAAATGAATAAATAAATAAAGAATGCCACCTTTCATTTCACAGGGCACACCGGACGGCGTACCAGCAGGTAAAAGTCGGAGTAATTAAATAAATACAAAAAGAATGGCTGGGGAATAAAAAAATAATACGTTTTAATAATAATTTGGTTTTTTTGTTCTAAAATGAATTTCACTCTCTCTCTCCCCGTATATATATATATATATATATATATATATATATATATATATATATATTTATTATATATATTGTATATTTTTTTTAAGCATTTTTGAAGGTGCGCCGCTACTTCGCGGATTTTCAGTTTTCGCGGGTGGTCTCGGTCCCCATTAACCGCGATAACCGAGGGTTCACTGTACTCCATAAAATTTACAAAAAGCGAGGTGAAACACTCAACCAGAGCTGCTTTTTTTTAACATTTCTCGAGGGCCATGGCGAGCCATTTCAAAAAAGCTGCACAACTAACTTATAAAATATTGATAAATTTGCTCGGCCTGATGTGTGTGTAAAGTTTTACGAGTTGTCGTTCATATTTAGAACCTCATAATCAGCTTTGTTTTATTGCCGAACAGTGCAATGCCACTCCCACAACTTTTCACGAAAAATCATGAATTTCGTATTGTGACATCCTCATGGCCGAAACAGTCATCCGAGCATATATGAGGGCGACCATGTTGAGTTGCACGGAGAAAAACATCCAAGAAAATAACTTGTATTAGCTTTTACCAGTTGGTGGCGCTACTACTACGATGTAAAATAAGTTGGTAGATGTCTTCAGGGCTGAAGTATCCTCAAATGTGTACAACTTCGAGAAGATAGGATCATCTGAGTCATGTTGCCGGAGCTTTTGTTGCCACAAAGTACAATCGGACTTTTCAGCACCTTAATAGCCACGCCTTTTGCCAAAACGTCACAAAATTCGGCAGAGAGTAAGATCATTGTCTTGAGTCTTTTCTGACTAATTTTCAGTCGGATTCGTCAAAAGGGCACCGTGCAGTACGTGAAAATTAAAATAAAAACAAATTTTTGATTCCACTTGGCGGCACTGTGTGTATAACAAAATAATAACATTAAGATGTCTTCAGGTCGGGACGTTTTATTTACAGGTGAAGGTTTGGATTTTTAGGAGCATGTGCAGGGGAGTTATTAAGCATTCATTTATTTGTATTAGGTTCATTTTGTCTTCTTATTATTGATATTTGACTGATTCATTAAAAGCAGACATTTATGTTTTAGGTTAATTTTTTACCTGACATGTTTCGGCGAGTCTTTCGCCTTCTTCAGAGTGTCGCATGATGGTGTCTTGAGACCAGTCTTTATCAGCTGATGTTCCATGAGGGTGTGACTTACCTGTCAAAAAAATTAAAAAATCAGAGCAGTAAAAGAACAAGCACAACATGAACATTACAAATCAGCAATCACTGACCACTGCAAAAGGGAAAACCACATCATGGACCGGGAGAAGGGCAGGGTCATCCGCACAGAAGAGAACAAACAACAGCGCTGGATCAGAGAGGCCATTGAGATCTGCAAGCGAGGCATAAAAACCATGAACAGAGACAAGGGAACCTTCATCCTCTCTACCACCTGGAGCAGCATTTTGGCGGAGTGAACGGACAGCGGGGGGCGTGACTTGCCTTCGTTCTTGTGACAGGTAAGTCACGCACTCATGGAACATCAGCTGATAAAGACGGGCCACAAGACACCATCATGTGACACTCTGAAGAAGGCGAAAGACTTTCGTATTGTGACATCCTCAAGGCCTAAACACTCATCCGAGCAAATGTAAGGTAGATTTTGTTAACCTGCCCGGAGAAAAAAATCAACGAAAATAATTTGTATTTGTTTTAACCAGTTGGTGGTGCTACCACTGCGATCAAAAATAAGTTGGCAGCCGTCTTCAGGGCCTGAATATCCTCAAATGTAAAAAATTTCGAGAAGATGGATCATCTGAATCATTTTGCAGGAACTTTTGTTGCCACGGAGAATAATCAGACTCTGCGGCACCGTAATACCCACGCCCTTCGAAGGAAAGTCACAAAAATAGGGATAGAGTAAGATCAATGTCTTGAGTCTTTTCTAGCCAATTTTCAATCAGATTCGTTAAAAGGGCACCGTGCAGTACGTCAAAATGTAAAAAATGATATTGATTGGCGCAAGGTGTATAACTGAATATAAACATATAGATGTCTTCAGGTCCAGACTCTTTATGTACATGTGAAGTTTTGGATTTTTAGCAGCATGTGCAGGAGAGTTATTAAGCATTTTGTCCATTGCGGCGAAGGAAATCTTAAGTGAAAACTTTGATGCCCCGCCCCCGTCATATAGTATTTCGGAAACAAAAAATTTTAGCCCCAGTGTTTGTGCCAGGTCTTCAGATGCTACAGACAGAATTTTAAGGCAATCAGATGAAGCCTTTAGGATCAGGGTGCAAAAGAATGACCCCTGTAAACATGCAAAAAAGGGCAAAAGTCAGACTTTCAAAAATTCATAACTCACTTCCTGTTCATATTAGACGTTAAAATATCAAATTTTTCGCCATGCCCGATGAGACTGCCAAGTTTGGTGAGTTTTTGTGCATGTTTCGGGGGTCAAAAATGCGATCGAACAATCGGAAAAATAATAATAATAATAATTTCTACAAAAACAATAGGGACTTCGCAGCGGTCGCTGCTCAGGCCCTAATAATAATAATAATAATAATAATAAAAGTAATAATATTTTCTACAAAAACAATAGGGACCTCGCAGCCGTCGCAGCTCGGGCCCTAATAACAATTTCTAGAAAAACAATAGGGACCTCGC
The DNA here is from genome assembly GCF_059441095.1 of Idiotropiscis lumnitzeri. Classification (NCBI taxonomy): domain Eukaryota; kingdom Metazoa; phylum Chordata; class Actinopteri; order Syngnathiformes; family Syngnathidae; genus Idiotropiscis; species Idiotropiscis lumnitzeri. The sequence continues at coordinate 359,844 of NW_028283690.1, forward strand.
CGCCTTCGCTGCTCGGGCCCCAATAATAATTTCTACACAAAGTCCATTGTGGTGACCCGCCCCCTTTTAAGTAAATTCAAAATGGCCGACTTCCTGTAAAACCTAGCTCATTGCTCCAAGAGACTTTTTTGTAGGTCTTGGTCTTATACATACAGTGAACCCTCGCTACTTCGCGGTTCACCTTTCGCGGGTTCAGTGCTTCGCGGGTCTAAAAAATATTCGGGGGCATTGTAGTTTCGCCGAGCGGCACGACAGGGCGCTGGAGCGGTTAGACGGCCGGCGTGCGCCGAAGAAGAGCGTGGGCGAAGAGGAGAGTGGACGAAGAAGAGCACGTTCCCCCGGACACGATCGGTGGCGACGTTTCGCGCGGTTCGGACCGTACCAGAGCTCCGCCCAGCGTGCGTGGCAGTTAAGCCGTAGAGGAGCACCTTCCCCGGGCACGGGCGGTGCCAAGCGGCCCCTAAGTTTAACCGAATGGAAGCTCCGGAGGAGGAGGGCATGCTCGCGTCACAGTAAGCCAAAGAGGAGCACCTTCCCCGGGCACGGGCGGTTCCAAGCGGCCCCTAAGTTTAACCGAATGGAAGCTCCGGAGGAGGAGGGCATGCTCGCGTCACAGTAAGCCGAAGAGGAGCACCTTCCCCGGGCACGGGCGGTGCCAAGCGGCCCCTAAGTTTAACCGAATGGAAGCTCCGGGGGAGGAGGGCGGGCGTGTGTCACAGTTAAGCCAAATTGGAGCACCTCTTCTGCCCGGGCACGAGCGGAGCGCGAGGCTGTCAGTTATGAATGAATAAATGAATAAATAAATAAAGAATGCCACCTTTCATTTCACAGGGCACACCGGACGGCGTACCAGCAGGTAAAAGTCGGAGTAATTAAATAAATACAAAAAGAATGGCTGGGGAATAAAAAAATAATACGTTTTAATAATAATTAGTTTTTTTTGTTATAACATGAATTTCACTCTCTCTCTTCCCGTATATATATATATATATATATATATATATATATATATATATATATTTATTATATATATTGTATATTTTTTTTAAGCATTTTTGAAGGTGCGCCGCTACTTCGCGGATTTTCAGTTTTCGCGGGTGGTCTCGGTCCCCATTAACCGCGATAACCGAGGGTTCACTGTACTCCATAAAATTTACAAAAAGCGAGGTGAAACACTCAACCAGAGCTGCTTTTTTTAAAACATTTCTCGAGGGCCATGGCGAGCCATTTCAAAAAAGCTGCACAACTAACGTATAAAATATTGATAAATTTGCTCGGCCTGATGTGTGTGTAAAGTTTCACGAGTTGTCGTTCATATTTAGAACCTCATAATCAGCGTTGTTTTATTGCCGAACAGTGCAATGCCACTCCCACAACTTTTCACGAAAAAGGACTAATTTCGTATTGTGACATCCTCATGGCCGAAACAGTCATCCGAGCATATATGAGGGCGACCTTGTTGAGTTGCACGGAGAAAAACATCCAAGAAAATAACTTGTATTAGCTTTTACCAGTTGGTGGCGCTACTACTACGATGTAAAATAAGTTGGTAGATGTCTTCAGGGCTGAAGTATCCTCAAATGTGTACAACTTCGAGAAGATAGGATCATCTGAGTCATGTTGCCGGAGCTTTTGTTGCCACAGAGTACAATCGGACTTTTCAGCACCTTAATAGCCACGCCTTTTGCCAAAACGTCACAAAATTCGGCAGAGAGTAAGATCATTGTCTTGAGTCTTTTCTGACTAATTTTCAGTCGGATTCGTCAAAAGGGCACCGTGCAGTACGTGAAAATTAAAATAAAAAAAAATTTTTGATTCCACTTGGCGGCACTGTGTGTATAACAAAATAATAACATTAAGATGTCTTCAGGTCGGGACGTTTTATTTACAGGTGAAGGTTTGGATTTTTAGGAGCATGTGCAGGGGAGTTATTAAGCATTCATTTATTTGTATTAGGTTCATTTTGTCTTCTTATTATTGATATTTGACTGATTCATTAAAAGCAGACAATTATGTTTTAGGTTAATTTTTTACCTGACATGTTTCGGCGAGTCTTTCGCCTTCTTCAGAGTGTCGCATGATGGTGTCTTGAGACCCGTCTTTATCAGCTGATGTTCCATGAGGGTGTGACTTACCTGTCAAAAAAATGAAAAAATCAGAGCAGTAAAAGAACAAGCACAACATGAACATTACAAATCAGCAATCACTGACCACTGCAAAAGGGAAAACCACATCATGGACCGGGAGAAGGGCAGGGTCATCCGCACCGAAGAGAACAAACAACAGCGCTGGATCAGAGAGGCCATTGAGATCTGCAAGCGAGGCATAAAAACCATGAACAGAGACAAGGGAGCCTTCATCCTCTCTACCACCTGGAGCAGCATTTTGGCGGAGTGAACGGACAGCGGGGGCGTGACTTGCCTTCGTTCTTGTGACAGGTAAGTCACGCCCTCATGGAACATCAGCTGATAAAGACGGGCCACAAGACACCATCATGTGACACTCTGAAGAAGGCAAAAGACTTTCGTATTGTGACATCCTCAAGGCCTAAACACTCATCCGAGCAAATGTAAGGTAGATTTTGTTAACCTGCCCGGAGAAAAAAATCAACGAAAATAATTTGTATTTGTTTTAACCAGTTGGTGGCGCTACCACTGCGATCAAAAATAAGTTGGCAGCCGTCTTCAGGGCCTGAATATCCTCAAATGTGAAAAATTTCGAGAAGATGGATCATCTGAATCATTTTGCAGGAACTTTTGTTGCCACGGAGAATAATCAGACTCTGCGGCACCGTAATAGCCACGCCCTTCGAAGGAAAGTCACAAAAATAGGGATAGAGTAAGATCAATGTCTTGAGTCTTTTCTAGCCAATTTTCAATCAGATTCGTTAAAAGGGCACCGTGCAGTACGTCAAAATGTAAAAAATGATATTGATTGGCGCAAGGTGTATAACTGAATATAAACATATAGATGTCTTCAGGTACAGACTTTTTATGTACATGTGAAGTTTTGGATTTTTAGCAGCATGTGCAGGAGAGTTATTAAGCATTTTGTCCATTGCGGCGAAGGAAATCTTAAGTGAAAACTTTGAAGCCCCGCCCCCGTCATATAGTATTTCGGAAACAAAAAATTTTAGCCCCAGTGTTTGTCCCAGGTCTTCAGATGCTACAGACAGAATTTTAAGGCAATCAGATGAAGCCTTTAGGATCAGGGTGCAAAAGAATGACCCCTGTAAACATGCAAAAAAGGGCAAAAGTCGGACTTTCAAAAATTCATAACTCAATTCCTGTTCATATTAGACGTTAAAATATCAAATTTTTCGTCATGCCCGATGAGACTGCCAAGTTTGGTGAGTTTTTGTGCATGTTTCGGGGGTCAAAAATGCGATCGAACAATCGGAAAAATAATAATAATAATAATTTCTACAAAAACAATAGGGACTTCGCAGCGGTCGCTGCTCAGGCCCTAATAATAATAATAATAATAATAATAAAAGTAATAATATTTTCTACAAAAACAATAGGGACCTCGCCGCGGTCGCTGCTCGGGCCCCAATAATAATTTCTACACAAAGTCCATTGTGGTGACCCGCCCCCTTTTAAGTAAATTCAAAATGGCCGACTTCCTGTAAAACCTAGCTCATTGCTCCAAGAGACTTTTTTGTAGGTCTTGGTCTTATACATACAGTGAACCCTCGCTACTTCGCGGTTCACCTTTCGCGGGTTCAGTGCTTCGCGGGTCTAAAAAATATTCGGGGGCATTGTAGTTTCGCCGAGCGGCACGACGGGGCGCTGGAGCGGTTAGACGGCCGGCGTGCGCCGAAGAAGAGCGTGGGCGAAGAGGAGAGTGGACGAAGAAGAGCACGTTCCCCCGGACACGATCGGTGGCGACGTTTCGCGCGGTTCGGACCGTACCAGAGCTCCGGCCGGCGTGCGTGGCAGTTAAGCCGTAGAGGAGCACCTTCCCCGGGCACGGGCGGTGCCAAGCGGCCCCTAAGTTTAACCGAATGGAAGCTCCGGGGGAGGAGGGCGGGCGTGTGTCACAGTTAAGCCAAATTGGAGCACCTCTTCTGCCCGGGCACGAGCGGAGCGCGAGGCTGTCAGTTATGAATGAATAAATGAATAAATAAATAAAGAATGCCACCTTTCATTTCACAGGGCACACCGGACGGCGTACCAGCAGGTAAAAGTCGGAGTAATTAAATAAATACTAAAAGAATGGCTGGGGAATAAAAAAATAATACGTTTTAATAATAATTTGGTTTTTTTGTTATAACATGAATTTCACTCTCTCTCTCCCCGTATATATATATATATATATATATATATATATATATATATATATATATATATATATATATATATATATATATATATATATATATATATATATATATATATATATTTATTATATTTATTGTATATTTTTTTTAAGCATTTTTGAAGGTGCGCCGCTACTTCGCGGATTTTCAGTTTTCGCGGGTGGTCTCGGTCCCCATTAACCGCGATAACCGAGGGTTCACTGTACTCCATAAAATTTACAAAAAGCGAGGTGAAACACTCAACCAGAGCTGCTTTTTTTAACATTTCTCGAGGGCCATGGCGAGCCATTTCAAAAAAGCTGCACAACTAACGTATAAAATATTGATAAATTTGCTCGGCCTGATGTGTGTGTAAAGTTTTACGAGTTGTCGTTCATATTTAGAACCTCATAATCAGCTTTGTTTTATTGCCGAACAGTGCAATGCCACTCCCACAACTTTTCACGAAAAAGGACGAATTTCGTATTGTGACATCCTCATGGCCGAAACAGTCATCCGAGCATATATGAGGGCGACCTTGTTGAGTTGCACGGAGAAAAACATCCAAGAAAATAACTTGTATTAGCTTTTACCAGTTGGTGGCGCTACTACTACGATGTAAAATAAGTTGGTAGATGTCTTCAGGGCTGAAGTATCCTCAAATGTGTACAACTTCGAGAAGATAAGATCATCTGAGTCATGTTGCCGGAGCTTTTGTTGCCACAGAGTACAATCGGACTTTTCAGCACCTTAATAGCCACGCCTTTTGCCAAAACGCCACAAAATTCGGCAGAGAGTAAGATCATTGTCTTGAGTCTTTTCTGACTCATTTTCAGTCGGATTCGTCAAAAGGGCACCGTGCAGTACGTGAAAATTAAAATAAAAACAAATTTTTGATTCCACTTGGCGGCACTGTGTGTATAACAAAATAATAACATTACGATGTCTTCAGGTCGGGACGTTTTATTTACAGGTGAAGGTTTGGATTTTTAGGAGCATGTGCAGGGGAGTTATTAAGCATTCATTTATTTGTATTAGGTTCATTTTGTCTTCTTATTATTGATATTTGACTGATTCATTAAAAGCAGACAATTATGTTTTAGGTTAATTTTTTACCTGACATGTTTCGGCGAGTCTTTCGCCTTCTTCAGAGTGTCGCATGATGGTGTCTTGAGCTGATGTTCCATGAGGGTGTGACTTACCTGTCAAAAAAATGAAAAAAAATCAGAGCAGTAAAAGAACAAGCACAACATGAACATTACAAATCAGCAATCACTGACCACTGCAAAAGGGAAAACCACATCATGGACCGGGAGAAGGGCAGGGTCATCCGCACAGAAGAGAACAAACAACAGCGCTGGATCAGAGAGGCCATTGAGATCTGCAAGCGAGGCATAAAAACCATGAACAGAGACAAGGGAGCCTTCATCCTCTCTACCACCTGGACCAGCATCTTGGCGGAGTGAACGGACAGCGGGGGGCGTGACTTGCCTTCATTCTTGTGACAGGTAAGTCACGCCCTCATGGAACATCAGCTGATAAAGACGGGTCACAAGACAGCATCATGTGACACTCTGAAGAAGGCGAAAGACTTTCGTATTGTGACATGCTCAAGGCCTAAACACTCATCCGAGCAAATATAAGGTAGATTTTGTTCACCTGCCCGGAGAAAAACATCAACGAAAATAATTTGTATTTGTTTTAACCAGTTGGTGGCGCTACCACTGCGATCAAAAATAAGTTGGCAGCCGTCTTCAGGGCCTGAATATCCTCAAATGTGAAAAATTTCGAGAAGATGGATCATCTGAATCATTTTGCAGGAACTTTTGTTGCCACGGAGAATAATCAGACTCTGCGGCACCGTAATAGCCACGCCCTTCGAAGGAAAGTCACAAAAATAGGGATAGAGTAAGATCAATGTCTTGAGTCTTTTCTAGCCAATTTTCAATCAGATTCGTTAAAAGGGCACCGTGCAGTACGTCAAAATGTAAAAAATGATATTGATTGGCGCAAGGTGTATAACTGAATATAAACATATAGATGTCTTCAGGTACAGACTTTTTATGTACATGTGAAGTTTTGGATTTTTAGCAGCATGTGCAGGAGAGTTATTAAGCATTTTGTCCATTGCGGCGAAGGAAATCTTAAGTGAAAACTTTGAAGCCCCGCCCCCGTCATATAGTATTTCGGAAACAAAAAATTTTAGCCCCAGTGTTTGTCCCAGGTCTTCAGATGCTACAGACAGAATTTTAAGGCAATCAGATGAAGCCTTTAGGATCAGGGTGCAAAAGAATGACCCCTGTAAACATGCAAAAAAGGGCAAAAGTCGGACTTTCAAAAATTCATAACTCACTTCCTGTTCATATTAGACGTTAAAATATCAAATTTTTCGCCATGCCCGATGAGACTGCCAAGTTTGGTGAGTTTTTGTGCATGTTTCGGGGGTCAAAAATGCGATCGAACAATCGGAAAAATAATAATAATAATAATTTCTACAAAAACAATAGGGACTTCGCAGCGGTCGCTGCTCAGGCCCAAATAATAATAATAATAATATTAATAATAATAAAAGTAATAATATTTTCTACAAAAACAATAGGGACCTCGCAGCCGTCGCAGCTCGGGCCCTAATAACAATTTCTAGAAAAACAATAGGGACCTCGCAGCGGTCACTGCTCGGGCCCTAATAATAATAATAATAAAAATAATAATAATTTCCACAAAAACAATGGGGACCTCGGAGCGGTCGCTGCTCAGGCCCTAATAATAATTTCTACAAAAACAATAGGGACCTCGCCGCCGTCGCTGCTCGGGCCCCAATAATAATTTCTACACAAAGTCCATTGTGGTGACCCGCCCCCTTTTAAGTAAATTCAAAATGGCCGACTTCCTGTAAAACCTAGCTCATTGCTCCAAGAGACTTTTTTGTAGGTCTTGGTCTTATACATACAGTGAACCCTCGCTACTTCGCGGTCCACCTTTCGCGGGTTCAGTGCTTCGCGGGTCTAAAAAATATTCGGGGGCATTGTAGTTTCGCCGAGCGGCACGACGGGGCGCTGGAGCGGTTAGACGGCCGGCGTGCGCCGAAGAAGAGCGTGGGCGAAGAGGAGAGTGGACGAAGAAGAGCACGTTCTCCCGGACACGATCGGTGGCGACGTTTCGCGCGGTTCGGACCGTACCAGAGCTCCGGCCGGCGTGCGTGGCAGTTAAGCCGTAGAGGAGCACCTTCCCCGGGCACGGGCGGTGCCAAGCGGCCCCTAAGTTTAACCGAATGGAAGCTCCGGAGGAGGAGGGCATGCTCGCGTCACAGTAAGCCGAAGAGGAGCACCTTCCCCGGGCACGGGCGGTTCCAAGCGGCCCCTAAGTTTAACCGAATGGAAGCTCCGGAGGAGGAGGGCATGCTCGCGTCACAGTAAGCCGAAGAGGAGCACCTTCCCCGGGCACGGGCGGTTCCAAGCGGCCCCTAAGTTTAACTGAATGGAAGCTCCGGAGGAGGAGGGCATTCTCGCGTCACAGTAAGCCGAAGAGGAGCACCTTCCCCGGGCACGGGCGGTGCCAAGCGGCCCCTAAGTTTAACCGAATGGAAGTTCCGGGGGAGGAGGGCGGGCGTGTGTCACAGTTAAGCCGAATTGGAGCACCTCTTCCGCCCGGGCACGAGCGGAGCGCGAGGCTGTCAGTGATGAATGAATAAATGAATAAATAAATAAAGAATGCCACCTTTCATTTCACAGGGCACACCGGACGGCGTACCAGCAGGTAAAAGTCGGAGTAATTAAATAAATACAAAAAGAATGGCTGGGGAATAAAAAAATAATACGTTTTAATAATAATTTGTTTTTTTTGTTATAACATGAATTTCACTCTCTCTCTCCCCGTATATATATATATATATATATATATATATATATATATATATATATATATATATATATTTATTATATATATTGTATATTTTTTTTAAGCATTTTTGAAGGTGCGCCGCTACTTCGCGGATTTTCAGTTTTCGCGGGTGGTCTCGGTCCCCATTAACCGCGATAACCGAGGGTTCACTGTACTCCATAAAATTTACAAAAAGCGAGGTGAAACACTCAATCAGGGCTGCTTTTTTGAACATTTCTCAAGGGCCATGGCGAGCCATTTAAAAAAAGCTGCACAACTAACGTATAAAATATTGATAAATTTGCTCGGCCTGATGTGTGTGTAAAGTTTCACGAGTTGTCGTTCATATTTAGAACCTCATAATCAGCGTTGTTTTATTGCCGAACAGTGCAATGCCACTCCCACAACTTTTCACGAAAAAGGACTAATTTCGTATTGTGACATCCTCATGGCCGAAACAGTCATCCGAGCATATATGAGGGCGACCTTGCTGAGTTGCACGGAGAAAAACATCCAAGAAAATAACTTGTATTAGCTTTTACCAGTTGGTGGCGCTACTACTACGATGAAAAATAAGTCGGTAGATGTCTTCAGGGCTGAAGTATCCTCAAATGTGTACAACTTCGAGAAGATAGGATCATCTGAGTCATGTTGCCGGAGCTTTTGTTGCCACAGAGTACAATCGGACTTTTCAGCACCGTAATAGCCACGCCTTTTGCCAAAACGTCACAAAATTCGGCAGAGAGTAAGATCATTGTCTTGAGTCTTTTCTGACTAATTTTCAGTCGGATTCGTCAAAAGGGCACCGTGCAGTACGTGAAAATTAAAATAAAAACAAATTTTTGATTCCACTTGGCGGCGCTGTGTGTATAACAAAATAATAACATTAAGATGTCTTCAGGTCGGGACGTTTTATTTACAGGTGAAGGTTTGGATTTTTAGGAGCATGTGCAGGGGAGTTATTAAGCATTCATTTATTTGTATTAGGTTCATTTTGTCTTCTTATTATTGATATTTGACTGATTCATTAAAAGCAGACAATTATGTTTTAGGTTAATTTTTTACCTGACATGTTTCGGCGAGTCTTTTGCCTTCTTCAGAGTGTCGCATGATGGTGTCTTGAGACCCGTCTTTATCAGCTGATGTTCCATGAGGGTGTGACTTACCTGTCAAAAAAATTAAAAAATCAGAGCAGTAAAAGAACAAGCACAACATGAACATTACAAATCAGCAATCACTGACCGCTGCAAAAGGGAAAACCACATCATGGACCGGGAGAAGGGCAGGGTCATCCGCACCGAAGAGAATAAACAACAGCGCTGGATCAGAGAGGCCATTGAGATCTGCAAGCGAGGCATAAAAACCATGAACAGAGACAAGGGAGCCTTCATCCTCTCTACCACCTGGAGCAGCATTTTGGCGGAGTGAACGGACAGCGGGGGGCGTGACTTGCCTTCATTCTTGTGACAGGTAAGTCACGCCCTCATGGAACATCAGCTGATAAAGACGGGCCACAAGACACCATCATGTGACACTCTGAAGAAGGCGAAAGACTTTCGTATTGTGACATCCTCAAGGCCTAAACACTCATCCGAGCAAATGTAAGGTAGATTTTGTTAACCTGCCCGGAGAAAAAAATCAACGAAAATAATTTGTATTTGTTTTAACCAGTTGGTGGCGCTACCACTGCGATCAAAAATAAGTTGGCAGCCGTCTTCAGGGCCTGAATATCCTCAAATGTGAAAAATTTCGAGAAGATGGATCATCTGAATCATTTTGCAGGAACTTTTGTTGCCACGGAGAATAATCAGACTCTGCGGCACCGTAATAGCCACGCCCTTCGAAGGACAGTCACAAAAATAGGGATAGAGTAAGATCAATGTCTTGAGTCTTTTCTAGCCAATTTTCAATCAGATTCGTTAAAAGGGCACCGTGCAGTACGTCAAAATGTAAAAATGATATTGATTGGCGCAAGGTGTATAACTGAATATAAACATATAGATGTCTTCAGGTACAGACTCTTTATGTACATGTGAAGTTTTGGATTTTTAGCAGCATGTGCAGGAGAGTTATTAAGCATTTTGTCCATTGCGGCGAAGGAAATCTTAAGTGAAAACTTTGATGCCCCGCCCCCGTCATATAGTATTTCGGAAACAAAAAATATTAGCCCCAGTGTTTGTCCCAAGGTCTTCAGAAGCTACAGACAGAATTTTAAGGCAATCAGATGAAGCCTTTAGGATCAGGGTGCAAAAGAATGACCCCTGTAAACATGCAAAAAAGGGCAAAAGTCGGACTTTCAAAAATTCATAACTCACTTCTTGTTCATATTAGACATTAAAATATCAAATTTTTCGCCATGCCCGATGAGACTGCCAACTTTGGTGAGTTTTTGTGCATGTTTCGGGGGTCAAAAATGCGATCGAACAATCGGAAAAATAATAATAATAATAATTTCTACAAAAACAATAGGGACTTCGCAGCGGTCGCTGCTCAGGCCCTAATAATAATAATAATAATTATAATAAAAGTAATAATATTTTCTACAAAAACAATAGGGACCTCGCCGCGGTCGCTGCTCGGGCCCCAATAATAATTTCTACACAAAGTCCATTGTGGTGACCCGCCCCCTTTTAAGTAAATTCAAAATGGCCGACTTCCTGTAAAACCTAGCTCATTGCTCCAAGAGACTTTTTTGTAGGTCTTGGTCTTATACATACAGTGAACCCTCGCTACTTCGCGGTTCACCTTTCGCGGGTTCAGTGCTTCGCGGGTCTAAAAAATATTCGGGGGCATTGTAGTTTCGCCGAGCGGCACGACGGGGCGCTGGAGCGGTTAGACGGCCGGCGTGCGCCGAAGAAGAGCGTGGGCGAAGAGGAGAGTGGACGAAGAAGAGCACGTTCCCCCGGACACGATCGGTGGCGACGTTTCGCGCGGTTCGGACCGTACCAGAGCTCCGGCCAGCGTGCGTGGCAGTTAAGCCGTAGAGGAGCACCTTCCCCGGGCACGGGCGGTGCCAAGCGGCCCCTAAGTTTAACCGAATGGAAGCTCCGGAGGAGGAGGGCATGCTCGCGTCACAGTAAGCCGAAGAGGAGCACCTTCCCCGGGCACGGGCGGTTCCAAGCGGCCCCTAAGTTTAACCGAATGGAAGCTCCGGAGGAGGAGGGCATGCTCGCGTCACAGTAAGCCGAAGAGGAGCACCTTCCCCGGGCACGGGCGGTTCCAAGCGGCCCCTAAGTTTAACCGAATGGAAGCTCCGGAGGAGGAGGGCATGCTCGCGTCACAGTAAGCCGAAGAGGAGCACCTTCCCCGGGCACGGGCGGTGCCAAGCGGCCCCTAAGTTTAACCGAATGGAAGCTCCGGGGGAGGAGGACGGGCGTGTGTCACAGTTAAGCCAAATTGGAGCACCTCTTCTGCCCGGGCACGAGCGGAGCGCGAGGCTGTCAGTTATGAATGAATAAATGAATAAATAAATAAAGAATGCCACCTTTCATTTCACAGGGCACACCGGACGGCGTACCAGCAGGTAAAAGTCGGAGTAATTAAATAAATACAAAAAGAATGGCTGGGGAATAAAAAAATAATACGTTTTAATAATAATTTGGTTTTTTTGTTATAACATGAATTTCACTCTCTCTCTCCCCGTATATATATTTATATATATATATATATATATATATATATATATTTATATATTTATTATATATATTGTATATTTTTTTTAAGCATTTTTGAAGGTGCGCCGCTACTTCGCGGATTTTCAGTTTTCGCGGGTGGTCTCGGTCCCCATTAACCGCGATAACCGAGGGTTCACTGTACTCCATAAAATTTACAAAAAGCGAGGTGAAACACTCAACCAGAGCTGCTTTTTTTTAACATTTCTCGAGGGCCATGGCGAGCCATTTCAAAAAAGCTGCACAACTAACTTATAAAATATTGATAAATTTGCTCGGCCTGATGTGTGTGTAAAGTTTTACGAGTTGTCGTTCATATTTAGAACCTCATAATCAGCTTTGTTTTATTGCCGAACAGTGCAATGCCACTCCCACAACTTTTCACGAAAAATCACGAATTTCGTATTGTGACATCCTCATGGCCGAAACAGTCATCCGAGCATATATGAGGGCGACCTTGTTGAGTTGCACGGAGAAAAACATCCAAGAAAATAACTTGTATTAGCTTTTACCAGTTGGTGGCGCTACTACTACGATGTAAAATAAGTTGGTAGATGTCTTCAGGGCTGAAGTATCCTCAAATGTGTACAACTTCGAGAAGATAGGATCATCTGAGTCATGTTGCCGGAGCTTTTGTTGCCACAAAGTACAATCGGACTTTTCAGCACCTTAATAGCCACGCCTTTTGCCAAAACGTCACAAAATTCGGCAGAGAGTAAGATCATTGTCTTGAGTCTTTTCTGACTAATTTTCAGTCGGATTCGTCAAAAGGGCACCGTGCAGTACGTGAAAATTAAAATAAAAACAAATTTTTGATTCCACTTGGCGGCACTGTGTGTATAACAAAATAATAGCATTAAGATGTCTTCAGGTCGGGACGTTTTATTTACAGGTGAAGGTTTGGATTTTTAGGAGCATGTGCAGGGGAGTTATTAAGCATTCATTTATTTGTATTAGGTTCATTTTGTCTTCTTATTATTGATATTTGACTGATTCATTAAAAGCAGACAATTATGTTTTAGGTTAATTTTTTACCTGACATGTTTCGGCGAGTCTTTCGCCTTCTTCAGAGTGTCGCATGATGGTGTCTTGAGACCCGTCTTTATCAGCTGATGTTCCATGAGGGTGTGACTTACCTGTCAAAAAAATGAAAAATCAGAGCAGTAAAAGAACAAGCACAACATGAACATTACAAATCAGCAATCACTGACCACTGCAAAAGGGAAAACCACATCATGGACCGGGAGAAGGGCAGGGTCATCCGCACCGAAGAGAACAAACAACAGCGCTGGATCAGAGAGGCCATTGAGATCTGCAAGCGAGGCATAAAAACCATGAACAGAGACAAGGGAGCCTTCATCCTCTCTACCACCTGGAGCAGCATTTTGGCGGAGTGAACGGACAGCGGGGGCGTGACTTGCCTTCGTTCTTGTGACAGGTAAGTCACGCCCTCATGGAACATCAGCTGATAAAGACGGGCCACAAGACACCATCATGTGACACTCTGAAGAAGGCAAAAGACTTTCGTATTGTGACATCCTCAAGGCCTAAACACTCATCCGAGCAAATGTAAGGTAGATTTTGTTAACCTGCCCGGAGAAAAAAATCAACGAAAATAATTTGTATTTGTTTTAACCAGTTGGTGGCGCTACCACTGCGATCAAAAATAAGTTGGCAGCCGTCTTCAGGGCCTGAATATCCTCAAATGTGAAAAATTTCGAGAAGATGGATCATCTGAATCATTTTGCAGGAACTTTTGTTGCCACGGAGAATAATCAGACTCTGCGGCACCGTAATAGCCACGCCCTTCGAAGGAAAGTCACAAAAATAGGGATAGAGTAAGATCAATGTCTTGAGTCTTTTCTAGCCAATTTTCAATCAGATTCGTTAAAAGGGCACCGTGCAGTACGTCAAAATGTAAAAAATGATATTGATTGGCGCAAGGTGTATAACTGAATATAAACATATAGATGTCTTCAGGTACAGACTCTTTATGTACATGAATAGAATAGAAATAGAAATCCCTTTATTGTCATTGTACACAAGTGTGCAACGAGATTAGAGGGCTCCCCTCTCCAGTGCAATACAACTGTAATACAGACAAATATATAAATTAGATGAATAAATAAGAATGGAATAAGAAGTTTTGGATTTTTAGCAGCATGTGCAGGAGAGTTATTAAGCATTTTGTCCATTGCGGCGAAGGAAATCTTAAGTGAAAACTTTGATGCCCCGCCCCCGTCATATAGTATTTCGGAAACAAAAAATTTTAGCCCCAGTGTTTGTGCCAGGTCTTCAGATGCTCCAGACAGAACTTTAAGGCAATCAGATGAAGCCTTTAGGATCAAGGTGCAAAAGAATGACCCCTGTAAACATGCAAAAAAGGGCAAAAGTCGGACTTTCAAAAATTCATAACTCACTTCCTGTTCATATTAGACGTTAAAAAATATCAAATTTTTCGCCATGCCCGATGAGACTGCCAAGTTTGGTGAGTTTTTGTGCATGTTTCGGGGGTCAAAAATGCGATCGAACAATCGGAAAAATAATAATAATAATAATTTCTACAAAAACAATAGGGACTTCGCAGCGGTCGCTGCTCAGGCCCTAATAATAATAATAATAATAATAATAATAAAAGTAATAATAATTTCTACAAAAACAATAGGGACCTCGCCGCGGTCGCTGCTCGGGCCCCAATAATAATTTCTACACAAAGTCCATTGTGGAGACCCGCCCCCTTTTAAGTAAATTCAAAATGGCCGACTTCCTGTAAAACCTAGCTCATTGCTCCAAGAGACTTTTTTGTAGGTCTTGGTCTTATACATACAGTGAACCCTCGCTACTTCGAGGTTCACCTTTCGCGGGTTCAGTGCTTCGCGGGTCTAAAAAATATTCGGGGGCATTGTAGTTTCGCCGAGCGGCACGACGGGGCGCTGGAGCGGTTAGACGGCCGGCGGGCGCCGAAGAAGAGCGTGGGCGAAGAGGAGAGTGGACGAAGAAGAGCACGTTCCCCCGGACACGATCGGTGGCGACGTTTCGCGCGGTTCGGACCGTACCAGAGCTCCGGCCGGCGTGCGTGGCAGTTAAGCCGTAGAGGAGCACCTTCCCCGGGCACGGGCGGTTCCAAGCGGCCCCTGAGTTTAACCGAATGGAAGCTCCGGAGGAGGAGGGCATGCTCGCGTCACAGTAAGTCGAAGAGGAGCACCTTCCCCGGGCACGGGCGGTTCCAGGCGGCCCCTAAGTTTAACCGAATGGAAGCTCCGGAGGAGGAGGGCATGCTCGCGTCACAGTAAGCCGAAGAGGAGCACCTTCCCCGGGCACGGGCGGTGCCAAGCGGCCCCTAAGTTTAACCGAATGGAAGCTCCGGGGGAGGAGGGCGGGCGTGTGTCACAGTTAAGCCGAATTGGAGCACCTCTTCTGCCCGGGCACGAGCGGAGCGCGAGGCTGTCAGTTATGAATGAATAAATGTAATAAATAAATAAAGAATGCCACCTTTCATTTCACAGGGCACACCGGACGGCGTACCAGCAGGTAAAAGTCGGAGTAATTAAATAAATACAAAAAGAATGGTTGGGGAATAAAAAAATAATAAGTTTTAATAATAATTTGTTTTTTTTGTTATAACATGAATTTCACTCTCTCTCTCTCTCTCTCCCCCCGTATATATATATATATATATATATATATATATATATATATATATATTTATATATTTATTATATATATTGTATATTTTTTTAAAGCATTTTTGAAGGTGCGCCGCTACTTCGCGGATTTTCAGTTTTCGCGGATGGTCTCGGTCCCCATTAACCGCGATAACCGAGGGTTCACTGTACTCCATAAAATTTACAAAAAGCGAGGTGAAACACTCAACCAGGGCTGCTTTTTTGAACATTTCTCGAGGGCCATGGTGAGCCATTTCAAAAAAGCTGCACAACTAACGTATAAAATATTGATAAATTTGCTCGGCCTGATGTGTGTGTAAAGTTTCACGAGTTGTTGTTCATATTTAGAACCTCATAATCAGCGTTGTTTTATTGCCGAACAGTGCAATGCCACTCCCACAACTTTTCATGAAAAAGGACAAATTTCGTATTATGACGTCCTCATGGCCCGAAACAGTCATCCGAGCATATATGAGGGCGACCTTGTTGAGTTGCACGGAGAAAAACATCCAAGAAAATAACTTGTATTAGCTATTAGCAGTTGGTGGCGCTACTACTACGATGAAAAATAAGTTGGTAGATGTCTTCAGGGCTTAAGTATCCTCAAATGTGTGCAACTTCGAGAAGATAGGATCATCTGACTCATGTTGCTGGAGCTTTTGTTGCCACAGAGTACAATCGGACTTTTCAGCACCGTAATAGCCACGCCTTTTGCCAAAACGTCACAAAATTCGGCAGAGAGTAAGATCATTGTCTAGAGTCTTTTCTGACTAATTTTCAGTCGGATTCGTCAAAAGGGCACCGTGCAGTGCGTGAAAATTAAAATAAAAAAATTTTTTTTATTCCACTTGGCGGCACTGTGTGTATAACAAAATAATAACATTAAGATGTCTTCAGGTCGGGACGTTTTATTTACAGGTGAAGGTTTGGATTTTTAGGAGCATGTGCAGGGGAGTTATTAAGCATTCATTTATTTGTATTAGGTTCATTTTGTCTTCTTATTATTGATATTTGACTGATTCATTAAAAGCAGACAATTATGTTTTAGGTTAATTTTTTACCTGACATGTTTCGGCGAGTCTTTTGCCTTCTTCAGAGTGTCGCATGATGGTGTCTTGAGACCCGTCTTTATCAGCTGATGTTCCATGAGGGTGTGACTTACCTGTCAAAAAAATTAAAAAATCAGAGCAGTAAAAGAACAAGCACAACATGAACATTACAAATCAGCAATCACTGACCGCTGCAAAAGGGAAAACCACATCATGGACCGGGAGAAGGGCAGGGTCATCCGCACCGAAGAGAATAAACAACAGCGCTGGATCAGAGAGGCCATTGAGATCTGCAAGCGAGGCATAAAAACCATGAACAGAGACAAGGGAGCCTTCATCCTCTCTACCACCTGGAGCAGCATTTTGGCGGAGTGAACGGACAGCGGGGGGCGTGACTTGCCTTCATTCTTGTGACAGGTAAGTCACGCCCTCATGGAACATCAGCTGATAAAGACGGGCCACAAGACACCATCATGTGACACTCTGAAGAAGGCGAAAGACTTTCGTATTGTGACATCCTCAAGGCCTAAACACTCATCCGAGCAAATGTAAGGTAGATTTTGTTAACCTGCCCGGAGAAAAAAATCAACGAAAATAATTTGTATTTGTTTTAACCAGTTGGTGGCGCTACCACTGCGATCAAAAATAAGTTGGCAGCCGTCTTCAGGGCCTGAATATCCTCAAATGTGAAAAATTTCGAGAAGATGGATCATCTGAATCATTTTGCAGGAACTTTTGTTGCCACGGAGAATAATCAGACTCTGCGGCACCGTAATAGCCACGCCCTTCGAAGGAAAGTCACAAAAATAGGGATAGAGTAAGATCAATGTCTTGAGTCTTTTCTAGCCAATTTTCAATCAGATTCGTTAAAAGGGCACCGTGCAGTACGTCAAAATGTAAAAAATGATATTGATTGGCGCAAGGTGTATAACTGAATATAAACATATAGATGTCTTCAGGTACAGACTCTTTATGTACATGTGAAGTTTTGGATTTTTAGCAGCATGTGCAGGAGAGTTATTAAGCATTTTGTCCATTGCGGCGAAGGAAATCTTAAGTGAAAACTTTGATGCCCCGCCCCCGTCATATAGTATTTCGGAAACAAAAAATATTAGCCCCAGTGTTTGTCCCAGGTCTTCAGAAGCTACAGACAGAATTTTAAGGCAATCAGATGAAGCCTTTAGGATCAGGGTGCAAAAGAATGACCCCTGTAAACATGCAAAAAAGGGCAAAAGTCGGACTTTCAAAAATTCATAACTCACTTCTTGTTCATATTAGACATTAAAATATCAAATTTTTCGCCATGCCCGATGAGACTGCCAACTTTGGTGAGTTTTTGTGCATGTTTCGGGGGTCAAAAATGCGATCGAACAATCGGAAAAATAATAATAATAATAATTTCTACAAAAACAATAGGGACTTCGCAGCGGTCGCTGCTCAGGCCCTAATAATAATAATAATAATTATAATAAAAGTAATAATATTTTCTACAAAAACAATAGGGACCTCGCCGCGGTCGCTGCTCGGGCCCCAATAATAATTTCTACACAAAGTCCATTGTGGTGACCCGCCCCCTTTTAAGTAAATTCAAAATGGCCGACTTCCTGTAAAACCTAGCTCATTGCTCCAAGAGACTTTTTTGTAGGTCTTGGTCTTATACATACAGTGAACCCTCGCTACTTCGCGGTTCACCTTTCGCGGGTTCAGTGCTTCGCGGGTCTAAAAAATATTCGGGGGCATTGTAGTTTCGCCGAGCGGCACGACGGGGCGCTGGAGCGGTTAGACGGCCGGCGTGCGCCGAAGAAGAGCGTGGGCGAAGAGGAGAGTGGACGAAGAAGAGCACGTTCCCCCGGACACGATCGGTGGCGACGTTTCGCGCGGTTCGGACCGTACCAGAGCTCCGGCCAGCGTGCGTGGCAGTTAAGCCGTAGAGGAGCACCTTCCCCGGGCACGGGCGGTGCCAAGCGGCCCCTAAGTTTAACCGAATGGAAGCTCCGGAGGAGGAGGGCATGCTCGCGTCACAGTAAGCCGAAGAGGAGCACCTTCCCCGGGCACGGGCGGTTCCAAGCGGCCCCTAAGTTTAACCGAATGGAAGCTCCGGAGGAGGAGGGCATGCTCGCGTCACAGTAAGCCGAAGAGGAGCACCTTCCCCGGGCACGGGCGGTTCCAAGCGGCCCCTAAGTTTAACCGAATGGAAGCTCCGGAGGAGGAGGGCATGCTCGCGTCACAGTAAGCCGAAGAGGAGCACCTTCCCCGGGCACGGGCGGTGCCAAGCGGCCCCTAAGTTTAACCGAATGGAAGCTCCGGGGGAGGAGGACGGGCGTGTGTCACAGTTAAGCCAAATTGGAGCACCTCTTCTGCCCGGGCACGAGCGGAGCGCGAGGCTGTCAGTTATGAATGAATAAATGAATAAATAAATAAAGAATGCCACCTTTCATTTCACAGGGCACACCGGACGGCGTACCAGCAGGTAAAAGTCGGAGTAATTAAATAAATACAAAAAGAATGGCTGGGGAATAAAAAAATAATACGTTTTAATAATAATTTGGTTTTTTTGTTATAACATGAATTTCACTCTCTCTCTCCCCGTATATATATTTATATATATATATATATATATATATATATATATATATTTATATATTTATTATATATATTGTATATTTTTTTTAAGCATTTTTGAAGGTGCGCCGCTACTTCGCGGATTTTCAGTTTTCGCGGGTGGTCTCGGTCCCCATTAACCGCGATAACCGAGGGTTCACTGTACTCCATAAAATTTACAAAAAGCGAGGTGAAACACTCAACCAGAGCTGCTTTTTTTTAACATTTCTCGAGGGCCATGGCGAGCCATTTCAAAAAAGCTGCACAACTAACTTATAAAATATTGATAAATTTGCTCGGCCTGATGTGTGTGTAAAGTTTTACGAGTTGTCGTTCATATTTAGAACCTCATAATCAGCTTTGTTTTATTGCCGAACAGTGCAATGCCACTCCCACAACTTTTCACGAAAAATCACGAATTTCGTATTGTGACATCCTCATGGCCGAAACAGTCATCCGAGCATATATGAGGGCGACCTTGTTGAGTTGCACGGAGAAAAACATCCAAGAAAATAACTTGTATTAGCTTTTACCAGTTGGTGGCGCTACTACTACGATGTAAAATAAGTTGGTAGATGTCTTCAGGGCTGAAGTATCCTCAAATGTGTACAACTTCGAGAAGATAGGATCATCTAAGTCATGTTGCCGGAGCTTTTGTTGCCACAAAGTACAATCGGACTTTTCAGCACCTTAATAGCCACGCCTTTTGCCAAAACGTCACAAAATTCGGCAGAGAGTAAGATCATTGTCTTGAGTCTTTTCTGACTAATTTTCAGTCGGATTCGTCAAAAGGGCACCGTGCAGTACGTGAAAATTAAAATAAAAACAAATTTTTGATTCCACTTGGCGGCACTGTGTGTATAACAAAATAATAGCATTAAGATGTCTTCAGGTCGGGACGTTTTATTTACAGGTGAAGGTTTGGATTTTTAGGAGCATGTGCAGGGGAGTTATTAAGCATTCATTTATTTGTATTAGGTTCATTTTGTCTTCTTATTATTGATATTTGACTGATTCATTAAAAGCAGACAATTATGTTTTAGGTTAATTTTTTACCTGACATGTTTCGGCGAGTCTTTCGCCTTCTTCAGAGTGTCGCATGATGGTGTCTTGAGACCCGTCTTTATCAGCTGATGTTCCATGAGGGTGTGACTTACCTGTCAAAAAAATGAAAAATCAGAGCAGTAAAAGAACAAGCACAACATGAACATTACAAATCAGCAATCACTGACCACTGCAAAAGGGAAAACCACATCATGGACCGGGAGAAGGGCAGGGTCATCCGCACCGAAGAGAACAAACAACAGCGCTGGATCAGAGAGGCCATTGAGATCTGCAAGCGAGGCATAAAAACCATGAACAGAGACAAGGGAGCCTTCATCCTCTCTACCACCTGGAGCAGCATTTTGGCGGAGTGAACGGACAGCGGGGGCGTGACTTGCCTTCGTTCTTGTGACAGGTAAGTCACGCCCTCATGGAACATCAGCTGATAAAGACGGGCCACAAGACACCATCATGTGACACTCTGAAGAAGGCAAAAGACTTTCGTATTGTGACATCCTCAAGGCCTAAACACTCATCCGAGCAAATGTAAGGTAGATTTTGTTAACCTGCCCGGAGAAAAAAATCAACGAAAATAATTTGTATTTGTTTTAACCAGTTGGTGGCGCTACCACTGCGATCAAAAATAAGTTGGCAGCCGTCTTCAGGGCCTGAATATCCTCAAATGTGAAAAATTTCGAGAAGATGGATCATCTGAATCATTTTGCAGGAACTTTTGTTGCCACGGAGAATAATCAGACTCTGCGGCACCGTAATAGCCACGCCCTTCGAAGGAAAGTCACAAAAATAGGGATAGAGTAAGATCAATGTCTTGAGTCTTTTCTAGCCAATTTTCAATCAGATTCGTTAAAAGGGCACCGTGCAGTACGTCAAAATGTAAAAAATGATATTGATTGGCGCAAGGTGTATAACTGAATATAAACATATAGATGTCTTCAGGTACAGACTCTTTATGTACATGAATAGAATAGAAATAGAAATCCCTTTATTGTCATTGTACACAAGTGTGCAACGAGATTAGAGGGCTCCCCTCTCCAGTGCAATACAACTGTAATACAGACAAATATATAAATTAGATGAATAAATAAGAATGGAATAAGAAGTTTTGGATTTTTAGCAGCATGTGCAGGAGAGTTATTAAGCATTTTGTCCATTGCGGCGAAGGAAATCTTAAGTGAAAACTTTGATGCCCCGCCCCCGTCATATAGTATTTCGGAAACAAAAAATTTTAGCCCCAGTGTTTGTGCCAGGTCTTCAGATGCTCCAGACAGAACTTTAAGGCAATCAGATGAAGCCTTTAGGATCAAGGTGCAAAAGAATGACCCCTGTAAACATGCAAAAAAGGGCAAAAGTCGGACTTTCAAAAATTCATAACTCACTTCCTGTTCATATTAGACGTTAAAAAATATCAAATTTTTCGCCATGCCCGATGAGACTGCCAAGTTTGGTGAGTTTTTGTGCATGTTTCGGGGGTCAAAAATGCGATCGAACAATCGGAAAAATAATAATAATAATAATTTCTACAAAAACAATAGGGACTTCGCAGCGGTCGCTGCTCAGGCCCTAATAATAATAATAATAATAATAATAATAATAAAAGTAATAATAATTTCTACAAAAACAATAGGGACCTCGCCGCGGTCGCTGCTCGGGCCCCAATAATAATTTCTACACAAAGTCCATTGTGGAGACCCGCCCCCTTTTAAGTAAATTCAAAATGGCCGACTTCCTGTAAAACCTAGCTCATTGCTCCAAGAGACTTTTTTGTAGGTCTTGGTCTTATACATACAGTGAACCCTCGCTACTTCGAGGTTCACCTTTCGCGGGTTCAGTGCTTCGCGGGTCTAAAAAATATTCGGGGGCATTGTAGTTTCGCCGAGCGGCACGACGGGGCGCTGGAGCGGTTAGACGGCCGGCGGGCGCCGAAGAAGAGCGTGGGCGAAGAGGAGAGTGGACGAAGAAGAGCACGTTCCCCCGGACACGATCGGTGGCGACGTTTCGCGCGGTTCGGACCGTACCAGAGCTCCGGCCGGCGTGCGTGGCAGTTAAGCCGTAGAGGAGCACCTTCCCCGGGCACGGGCGGTTCCAAGCGGCCCCTGAGTTTAACCGAATGGAAGCTGCGGAGGAGGAGGGCATGCTCGCGTCACAGTAAGTCGAAGAGGAGCACCTTCCCCGGGCACGGGCGGTTCCAGGCGGCCCCTAAGTTTAACCGAATGGAAGCTCCGGAGGAGGAGGGCATGCTCGCGTCACAGTAAGCCGAAGAGGAGCACCTTCCCCGGGCACGGGCGGTGCCAAGCGGCCCCTAAGTTTAACCGAATGGAAGCTCCGGGGGAGGAGGGCGGGCGTGTGTCACAGTTAAGCCGAATTGGAGCACCTCTTCTGCCCGGGCACGAGCGGAGCGCGAGGCTGTCAGTTATGAATGAATAAATGTAATAAATAAATAAAGAATGCCACCTTTCATTTCACAGGGCACACCGGACGGCGTACCAGCAGGTAAAAGTCGGAGTAATTAAATAAATACAAAAAGAATGGTTGGGGAATAAAAAAATAATAAGTTTTAATAATAATTTGTTTTTTTTGTTATAACATGAATTTCACTCTCTCTCTCTCTCTCTCCCCCCGTATATATATATATATATATATATATATATATATATATATATATATATATATATATATATTTATATATTTATTATATATATTGTATATTTTTTTAAAGCATTTTTGAAGGTGCGCCGCTACTTCGCGGATTTTCAGTTTTCGCGGATGGTCTCGGTCCCCATTAACCGCGATAACCGAGGGTTCACTGTACTCCATAAAATTTACAAAAAGCGAGGTGAAACACTCAACCAGGGCTGCTTTTTTGAACATTTCTCGAGGGCCATGGTGAGCCATTTCAAAAAAGCTGCACAACTAACGTATAAAATATTGATAAATTTGCTCGGCCTGATGTGTGTGTAAAGTTTCACGAGTTGTTGTTCATATTTAGAACCTCATAATCAGCGTTGTTTTATTGCCGAACAGTGCAATGCCACTCCCACAACTTTTCATGAAAAAGGACAAATTTCGTATTATGACGTCCTCATGGCCCGAAACAGTCATCCGAGCATATATGAGGGCGACCTTGTTGAGTTGCACGGAGAAAAACATCCAAGAAAATAACTTGTATTAGCTATTAGCAGTTGGTGGCGCTACTACTACGATGAAAAATAAGTTGGTAGATGTCTTCAGGGCTTAAGTATCCTCAAATGTGTGCAACTTCAAGAAGATAGGATCATCTGACTCATGTTGCTGGAGCTTTTGTTGCCACAGAGTACAATCGGACTTTTCAGCACCGTAAAAGCCACGCCTTTTGCCAAAACGTCACAAAATTCGGCAGAGAGTAAGATCATTGTCTAGAGTCTTTTCTGACTAATTTTCAGTCGGATTCGTCAAAAGGGCACCGTGCAGTGCGTGAAAATTAAAATAAAAAAAATTTTTTGATTCCACTTGGCGGCACTGTGTGTATAACAAAATAATAACATTAAGATGTCTTCAGGTCGGGACGTTTTATTTACAGGTGAAGGTTTGGATTTTTAGGAGCATGTGCAGGGGAGTTATTAAGCATTCATTTATTTGTATTAGGTTCATTTTGTCTTCTTATTATTGATATTTGACTGATTCATTAAAAGCAGACAATTATGTTTTAGGATAATTTTTTACCTGACATGTTTCGGCGAGTCTTTCGCCTTCTTCAGAGTGTCGCATGATGGTGTCTTGAGCTGATGTTCCATGAGGGTGTGGCTTACCTGTCAAAAAAATGAAAAAAATCAGAGCAGTAAAAGAACAAGCACAACATGAACATTACAAATCAGCAATCACTGACCACTGCAAAAGGGAAAACCACATCATGGACCGGGAGAAGGGCAGGGTCATCCGCACAGAAGAGAACAAACAACAGCGCTGGATCAGAGAGGCCATTGAGATCTGCAAGCGAGGCATAAAAACCATGAACAGAGACAAGGGAGCCTTCATCCTCTCTACCACCTGGACCAGCATCTTGGCGGAGTGAACGGACAGCGGGGGGCGTGACTTGCCTTCATTCTTGTGACAGGTAAGTCACGCCCTCATGGAACATCAGCTGATAAAGACGGGTCACAAGACACCATCATGTGACACTCTGAAGAAGGCGAAAGACTTTTGTATTGTGACATGCTCAAGGCCTAAACACTCATCCGAGCAAATATAAGGTAGATTTTGTTAACCTGCCCGGAGAAAAACATCAACGAAAATAATTTGTATTTGTTTTAACCAGTTGGTGGCGCTACCACTGCGATCAAAAATAAGTTGGCAGCCGTCTTCAGGGCCTGAATATCCTCAAATGTGAAAAATTTCGAGAAGATGGATCATCTGAATCATTTTGCAGGAACTTTTGTTGCCACGGAGAATAATCAGACTCTGCGGCACCATAATAGCCACGCCCTTCGAAGGAAAGTCACAAAAATAGGGATAGAGTAAGATCAATGTCTTGAGTCTTTTCTAGACAATTTTCAATCAGATTCGTTAAAAGGGCACCGTGCAGTACGTCAAAATGTAAAAAATGATATTGATTGGCGCAAGGTGTATAACTGAATATAAACATATAGATGTCTTCAGGTACAGACTCTTTATGTACATGTGAAGTTTTGGATTTTTAGCAGCATGTGCAGGAGAGTTATTAAGCATTTTGTCCATTGCGGCGAAGGAAATCTTAAGTGAAAACTTTGAAGCCCCGCCCCTGTCATATAGTATTTCGGAAACAAAAAATTTTAGCCCCAGTGTTTGTCCCAGGTCTTCAGATGCTACAGACAGAATTTTAAGGCAATCAGATGAAGCCTTTAGGATCAGGGTGCAAAAGAATGACCCCTGTAAACATGCAAAAAAGGGCAAAAGTCGGACTTTCAAATATTCATAACTCACTTCCTGTTCATATTAGACGTTAAAATATCAAATTTTTCGCCATGCCCGATGAGACTGCCAAGTTTGGTGAGTTTTTGTGCATGTTTCGGGGGTCAAAAATGCGATCGAACAATCGGAAAAATAATAATAATAATAATTTCTACAAAAACAATAGGGACTTCGCAGCGGTCGCTGCTCAGGCCCTAATAATAATAATAATAATATTATTAATAATAAAAGTAATAATATTTTCTACAAAAACAATAGGGACCTCGCAGCCGTCGCAGCTCGGGCCCTAATAACAATTTCTAGAAAAACAATAGGGACCTCGCAGCGGTCACTGCTCGGGCCCTAATAATAATAATAAAAATAATAATAATTTCCACAAAAACAATGGGGACCTCGTAGCGGTCGCTGCTCGGGCCCTAATAATAATTTCTTCAAAAACAATAGGGACCTCGCCGCCGTCGCTGCTCGGGCCCCAATAATAATTTCTACACAAAGTCCATTGTGGTGACCCGCCCCCTTTTAAGTAAATTAAAAATGGCCGACTTCCTGTAAAACCTAGCTCATTGCTCCAAGAGACTTTTTTGTAGGTCTTGGTCTTATACATACAGTGAACCCTCGCTACTTCGCGGTTCACCTTTCGCGGGTTCAGTGCTTCGCGGGTCTAAAAAATATTCGGGGGCATTGTAGTTTCGCCGAGCGGCACGACGGGGCGCTGGAGCAGTTAGACGGCCGGCGTGCGCCGAAGAAGAGCGTGGGCGAAGAGGAGAGTGGACGAAGAAGAGCACGTTCCCCCGGACACGATCGGTGGCGACGTTTCGCGCGGTTTGAACCGTACCAGAGCTCCGGCCGGCGTGCGTGGCAGTTAAGCCGTAGAGGAACACCTTCCCCGGGCACGGGCGGTGCCAAGCGGCCCCTAAGTTTAACCGAATGGAAGCTCCGGAGGAGGAGGGCATGCTCGCGTCACAGTAAGCCGAAGAGGAGCACCTTCCACGGGCACGGGCGGTTCCAAGCGGCCCCTAAGTTTAACCGAATGGAAGCTCCGGAGGAGGAGGGGATGCTCGCGTCACAGTAAGCCGAAGAGGAGCACCTTCCCCGGGCACGGGCGGTTTCAAGCGGCCCCTAAGTTTAACCGAATGGAAGCTCCGGAGGAGGAGGGCATGCTCGCGTCACAGTAAGCCGAAGAGGAGCACCTTCCCCGGGCATGGGCGTGCCAAGCGGCCCCTAAGTTTAACCGAATGGAAGTTCCGGGGGAGGAGGGCGGGCGTGTGTCACAGTTAAGCCGAATTGGAGCACCTCTTCCGCCCGGGCACGAGCGGAGCGCGAGGCTGTCAGTTATGAATGAATAAATGAATAAATAAATAAAGAATGCCACCTTTCATTTCACAGGGCACACCGGACGGCGTACCATTAGGTAAAAGTCGGAGTAATTAAATAAATACAAAAAGAATGGCTGGGGAATTAAAAAATAATATGTTTTAATAATAATTTGTTTTTTTTTGTTGTAACATGAATTTCACTCTCTCTCTCCCCGTATATATATATATATATATATATATATATATATATATATATATATATATATATATATATATATTTATAAATTTGCTCGGCCTGATGTGTGTGTAAAGTTTCACGAGTTGTCGTTCATATTTACAACCTCATAATCAGCGTTGTTTTATTGCCGAACAGTGCAATGCCACTCCCACAACCTTTCACGAAAAAGGACGAATTTCGTATTGTGACATCCTCATGGCCGAAACAGTAATCCGAGCATATATGAGGGCGACCTTGTTGAGTTGCACGGAGAAAAACATCCAAGAAAATAACTTGTATTAGCTTTTACCAGTTGGTGGCGCTACTACTACGATGAAAAATAAGTTGGTAGAAGTCTTCAGGGCTGAAGTATCCTCAAATGTGTACAACTTCGAGAAGATAGGATCATCTGAGTCATGTTGCCGGAGCTTTTGTTGTCACAAAGTACAATCGGACTTTTCAGCACCGTAATAGCCACGCCTTTTGCCAAAACGTCACAAAATTCGGCAGAGAGTAAGATCATTGTCTTGAGTCTTTTCTGACTAATTTTCAGTCGGATTCGTCAGAAGGGCACCGTGCAGTACGTGAAAATTAAAATAAAAACAAATTTTTGATTCCACTTGGCGGCGCTGTGTGTAAAACAAAATAATAACATTAAGATGTCTTCAGGTCGGGACGTTTTATTTACAGGTGAAGGTTTGGATTTTTAGGAGCATGTGCAGGGGAGTTATTAAGCATTCATTTATTTGTATTAGGTTCATTTTGTCTTCTTATTATTGATATTTGACTGATTCATTAAAAGCAGACATTTATGTTTTAGGTTAATTTTTTACCTGACATGTTTCGGCGAGTCTTTCGCCTTCTTCAGAGTGTCGCATGATGGTGTCTTGAGACCAGTCTTTATCAGCTGATGTTCCATGAGGGTGTGACTTACCTGTCAAAAAAATTAAAAAATCAGAGCAGTAAAAGAACAAGCACAACATGAACATTACAAATCAGCAATCACTGACCACTGCAAAAGGGAAAACCACATCATGGACCGGGAGAAGGGCAGGGTCATCCGCACAGAAGAGAACAAACTACAGCGCTGGATCAGAGAGGCCATTGAGATCTGCAAGCGAGGCATAAAAACCATGAACAGAGACAAGGGAGCCTTCATCCTCTCTACCACCTGGAGCAGCGTCTTGGCGGAGTGAATGGACAGCGGGGGGCGTGACTTGCCTTCATTCTTGTGACAGGTAAGGCACGCCTTCATGGAACATCAGCTGATAAAGACAGGTCACAAGACACCATCACAGGGTTCGAAGTTAACTTTAAAAACTGCTTGCCCATAGGGCAAGTGCCACTAAAATTTGCCTTGCCCGAGTGGCCAAATTACTTGCCCAACTTGGGCAAGTGACAATTTTTTTTCTCTTGCCCTGAGTGACTTTTTGTATGACAAAGTGTCTAATTACAAATTGCATGAATTTTTTGTTCGGACAGTTCCCGCCTAGAAAGAATTAAAAATACGTTACAATCATAAGGGTTGCTTATAGAAAAATGTATCATGTATTAACACATTAATTAGGTGTCTGCTGACCCAGGATTATGTTATTGTTATGTTATGTTATATATGAAAGAGAATGTGGAATGACACTGAACGATGGAAGGTGGAAGGATGTGGAAAGATTGTGAATGACATTGAATGATTTGGAATGACACTGAAAGATTTTGAATAATACTGAATGACACTGAATGAAGTAAAACTTTCTGGGAACGGGCCAATTCAAGATAGCTGCCGCACTGTGGGGGAGGCTTTGGTACCAAATTTGGAAAGAGACCCAAACGGTTGGGTCCATTTTATATCAGTGTGGGGGTGAAACGTTGGTCTCGGCGGAGCTGTCTGAATATTGGAGAAGTTAGAAGACAAAGTAAAACAGAACAATTAAAATCACTCTTCAAATACATATTGTTTGGTGGGCAGAGCATGATTTACAGCTCACCATTTTATTGCATGCACCAAGCATGTTATACATTTTTCTGTCCATGGGATGGCGTAGTCAAGAAAAATGAAGCATCTCGAAGCCCATTCGTGTGTGAAGTATTTCCCTGCAGGGCTTGGCTGCTTTATGGGGCTTCATTTTGCCATCACTAGTTTTAGATAGTTTTAATTTTTGAAAGAGCATTTTTGTTTTAGTATTAAGGTAGGCCAGAAATGGAATGAAATGCAGAGATAGAAATGACACAGGAAAAATTTGGCTAGAAGGGCTATAATTTTCATTAAAGCAGAGAAGAAAATAGAAACTACAAAAAACATTGATGTGTACTTGTCCACTTTAAGGTAGAACTGGTTGAAGTGAAATGAGTCACAAGATTGGAAAAATAGGAAATAAAATAGAATTAACATGTTCATTTTTGTGATAAGAAATTTGTGATTAGGTGAAAAGGGGAAAAAAAAGAGAATTACAGGCTTTTCAAATAAAACAACCTAATTTAAATTGGCCAACTTGTAAAATGGAAAAGAAAATTCTAAATTATGCACAGAAAGCATGAACGTGTTGGGCAGAAGGAAGGAAAAAGAAAAGAAAGAAAGGAGGAAGCAGTAAGTCTTGTTACAAAACATTAACTTTTCAGGACGAGTTGTGGTAGCAATGGAGGATCACGTGACGTAAAAAGTCAAACATAAAAGTGTGTGTAGAAGGAGTTCTACATCAACATGCGTTTTACTCATTAGGCCGTGATACACTGACAAAATTGGACTTCAATAGAATTAATAAGCACGGGCGAATTCAAACAAACGTCAAAACTTTAAAGGGGCGCATTGTCAGTGATAAGAAAGAGAAAAGATATTGCCAGACCACTTTTCTGTAAAAACTTTCCTTGGGACGCCTCGGTGACCCCCATTAAATCCCTGACCCTTCATAGATAAAGTTGAGGCCCAGTGCCTCTCAGGGCTGTAATTTATGTGGCAGAGAAAGGTCCAACAAGCCTTGGTAATCTTTAAAACAGTATCGTCATGGCCATGGAATGGGTTGTGTATGTTGGAACTTGTGAAGATACACTACAAGATTGTATCGACAAAGCATCTTAACGCACTACCAAATTATTATAAGCCATTTGAGCAAAACAGTGACTGCAAAAAATGACTTCATTAGCCTGGGTTACTGCAGGAACCAGGGCAAAATGAATTCATTTGCATATTTAGTCACAACAATTTGGATTTCGTGGCAGAGAACCACTTAGAGTGTGATTAAGAGCTTTCACTGCTGCTTTAAGGAATCAAAAAATTACATTCTTTTCCCACCACATTCACATTGCACGCCGGCCTAATTGTCACAGGGACACATTATACTGATAAGTTGCGGTGCATTTCAGCCCAGCGTCATTTTTTCCCCGCATCATCTAGGAGGCGCCACACGACTGTGGAGCCGTCCAAATTATCACCAAACCGCGACTTGACCTTCCTCCCGACTGGAGGAACTCAGACTTGTAACACAGACCAGGTGCGCATTCCAGACTGATAAGAAGTAAAAGTGTTTGAGAACCAAGGTCGCAGCCTGAAATCAAACTGACTTTTATGCGATGGGAGTACTAACATTGTGATACCAACGGATAAGAGATTGTTAGGATAAGCAGGAAGAGCGTAGGCGGGTGTGAGCTAATTAAAATTTGGGGTTTCCCATCTTGTATGAGTTGTATGGTTACAATGTGGACTGACAGTCAAGATAAATGTTCATGCGTTCTGTCGACATTGGGCTTTAAAAACCACAACAGGAAAAGAAAAGTTGTGCATAAAGCACGTCTAAAATAGTTATTTGTGAACGCAAAATTCACTTAACAGAAAATGACACAATTACAATTGGAAACTGCCTCGCCTTTATATCGACACAGCGCAGCTAAAAGGGAAAATGAACACACCCCCACACGCACACACACGCAGAAAATCAACTTGACAATTTGATCCCACGCCAGGGAAAAAGGTACCAGTAATTGAACGCACAAATTGGGAGAACAAAGGTGCAAACATTGCTGAGGACAGGATCAGCAAATTGGCAGATGGCAAATCCTGGCTGCCTAATTCATTGATTGGAAAAGTAATAAGAGTGACACACGAGCATAACCATGAGTCAAGAGAGGGGTAGTATGATATGAAATTGTTCCCACATACAGACTTTTCAACAAAAAACTTTTTTTTAGACAGTGTTATTTGTTTGAGATGCAATATTGTTTGGTTGTAATTCATATGTTTTCAAAATGGATTAAGTTGTTTCCGACAACATATGTTGATGCTAAAACAGTTGGAAAAAGTGTTGTGTAATCAAATTGTCAGGTTCAATCACCTAAGCATTCACTGAACATAGGCTAAATGAATGGAAGGAAGACAAGAGTTGATCTTTTACTCGCGAGGAGAACGAACAGAGGTGTGCTCAGTTACATCTCCAAATTCGTTCTGGAGCACACTCCGCCGAGCCCTCTATTTTATTAGGGAAGTCCCTAACAATACAATGTATTTGCACTAAGAGATGAAGGGGGGAGCACCAGCAGGAACATGTAAACATCTCAGACACAAGAGGAAAGACAGACATCAATGGCAGTCATCCACTGATTGAAAAGGCAGATATGCCCTTTTAGTGCTCTGGTACTAAAGTCTCAGTCCTTTTGTTTCAGAGGTGTGTCTCAGCACACCTCCTTTGATGTTGCAGACGTTGATCCAGTCTTCAGGCATCCGCTTCTCTGTGAAGTCTTCTCATCCATATGGTCAAACATGGGTCACGCTGTGGAACAATTCTTTTGCAATACTAATAGAGTAAAATATGGGATAAAATACATCTTCAACCTAACACAAATTATCCTGACATTTGGAATTTCAAGAAGTGATTTGAAGTGAAAATTATGCATTTTGTGAATGATGTTGTAACAAGTGGGACAGTTGTTGCAAAATTGACTCAAAGCGTCATTGTGCATACAGTCTGCAGGACTTGTGGAACGCACTAATGGGACTGTTAAGGGCAGACTTATCAAGAATATGAGGGAAAAAAAGGAGACAATGACCAGACTGTGTTTCAATCACAGCAATGAGGATAGTGCCAGCCGAAGTTAGGACACTATCCCCTATCGACTCTCAGGTTCATCAGAACCACCAGCGACTGGCACATCAGTCCCAGTCCACATGGGAAACATGTTTTGCCCAAAAAAAAAAAAAAAAAAAAAAAAAGACGCAATTACTGGCCAGTGTGTTCTGATCCACAGAGAAATCACGTCCGTGTGGGAGACCAACTCTTCTTCAAGGTGCTGAAACGACTTCGTTGGGACAAGTGAATGCTGAGATGGCCCTCGCCAGATGATTGCAGTGACCCCGACGGCAGCAAAGGTCGCGGGGCGTGGCAGCTGGATCCACCAGTTGCAGTACAAGCTTCTCCGGTTTCCAGCTAAAGGCCGAGCAACGCGAATCCCTCGAACAGGAGCCCACCTGAGTCACAATATCGGACCACACGCACATCGGAACCGCACAACCAGCCACAGATACGAATGTTGAAGCCACAGAACAAAAAGATTAGATATTGTTTGGAAATTAATGACGTACATAAAGAATTTTAGCCTTGATTGGAGAACATTACTGCATTTACATTTTTAATAAAATGAAACAATTATTGATGTTATGACCACTACGAAGAATTTGAAAGACAATATATCGGGATAATTATGGTTTTCATTTTTGTTATGTGTAGTCTGTTCATGTTGCATTATTCTTATGACAAAGATGATTATTAACTGCATGTTTGTTGCCCAAATGTACCATTACAACCTGATTGATGTTGAGAATGACGAATTCGAACTGGACAATGACAAACTCGAACTGGACACTGAAACCTAAATAACACATGGACCCTTTTGCCCCTGCCCCCACACATGCACACACATACACCACACACGAAGATCCGGGAGGTAAAGACGGCTGTCCCCTCCTACAACGAGGCAAGGGCCTCCATCAAGTCGCCGCAGAGACAAGCTCTGCGTGGAGACAAGCTCTGCGTGGAGACAGTTTTGTTATTTTTCACTAGGTATATTGAAGTTTTTTTATGTTTTATTCCCAAGTGACCAACATACCATGAGAATCTCGTTCCACGCCGGAAGGGAGGAGGGGAATTTTGTCCCTACTGAGGGTTTTCGCCCCTCCACGGATGACCACACTGTTGTATGATTTCATTATGATGATCTGTCTTAAAGCCGTAAGGACATGATTTAAACCCACAAACGGGGGAATGTGAGATGGGATGAGGATATGTAAATAGTTTGTGTATTTCTAATCATGTTTTTATACACTATTTGTATCAGTTATAATTGCGCACACACACACAGACACTCACATTATTGCTTTAGCACACACGCGCACAACTGGAACACACGCACACACTTTAGTTTCGAATTCCTGACTGACTACTGTGGTTGATTGCTTCCTGCCTGCCTGCTAGAATTTCAGACAGACCTCCATTGTCTGCTTAGGTTGCTGATAAAAGACCGAACGGGTGGTAGAGAGTGAGAGAGAGTGCGCGAGATTGAACTGGCAAGACGCCTGCTTCACCTCCTGACTTCCTCTCCCATTCGCGAATGGTCAAAAACAAAACTCTAACTGGTTTGGTCTGGATTTATGCCACCTTCAGTCTAAAAATGGCGTCAGGACGTTTTAAACCTGACAGTTGCCTTGAGATCTCCGAGCTCGAACTGCCCTATTCCCACCTTGATCACAAGCTCCCATGAACCACTTGGACAGGGTTGCCTGTGTCCTTCTCGTTGATGTCCTTTGTGGCTCCATTCCTTTTCAGTGCTCCTAAAACAAAAAAGACAAGAAGCCAACTTAGTAAAGCTATTTAATGATTGTGAAACCTTATGGGACATGCTGAAATGTCTTCACACCACAATCCCTTAAAAAAAAAAAAAAAAAAAATATATATTACCGTATAGAACATCCGAAAAAGGCAGGTCTCGGCGCTTGTTCTTGCTACGATGTCCAAAGAGATTGTACTTCAGAGACAGAGGATTTGTCATGATGAACGCCATCATTGTTCTGACACTATCGTCCAATCCACCAATACCTGCAACCATTATAACATGGGTGTCACTCGATCCAGATAATCATCACACACTTAAAAATATTTTGGCAGTTAAACTGGGTATGATAAACGTCACAGGAAAGGAATTGTCGATTAAGTGAACAGCTTCGGTAACGCCATATACACTCAAAGGGCAAGAGCCCAACATTCTACCAAAATGATTATGATTAGGGAGGTAACGATTCACTCAAGCCCCGATTCGATTTTTGATTTTCA
This sequence comes from Idiotropiscis lumnitzeri, assembly GCF_059441095.1. Classification (NCBI taxonomy): domain Eukaryota; kingdom Metazoa; phylum Chordata; class Actinopteri; order Syngnathiformes; family Syngnathidae; genus Idiotropiscis; species Idiotropiscis lumnitzeri. Next base: position 393,837 of record NW_028283690.1, read on the forward strand.
GTTCTCGATTTCGATTCGATATTTTAATTGTTTTAAGTTGCTGCCACGTTTGTCTCTGTGCACTCGTGTGATGCTGCAGCGATCCACAAACAAAATATGTCTATACGTCTTGTGCATTTTGAATGGAACCAAAAAACAATACACGATGCCAAATTGTACTATTATTATGAAACTGCCTATGAGTAGTAAAAGAAATACTTGTAAAAATATTTCACATTTTTAGAGCCCCAATACATTCTTTTAAATATAGAAGGGACTGAAATCATGTGAAAATTGAGTCTTTTTCTCAGTTTCCGACTTGGGGTGAACACATTCGGCTTATCATAGTTGCAGTTGACCATCTTGAACTCTGAAGTCTTTCAACTCGGCCTTCCGAATCAGGGTTTTAGAGGTGGGGCTATTTAGTGATACAGTAGGATGGTTTGATCTCTGTAGCTCCAGAATCAGGAATGTACTGGGACTGGGGTTCCTACTTGGGTTTAGGGTACCTAATTTTATATTTCAAGAAATTAAATAATTATTTATAATTTTGAAGATAATACATTAAAATTTCATCATTTTCATACCTGCATTAGATCCTGCAGTAGACTCACAGACTCAACACGTTGGACGTACTCAAGGACCTTCTGCAGCGCCTCTCTTGGTTAGGAAGCTTTTTCTCTGTGACAATCCATGGGGAGGTGTAGATGGTACTTCGTCATCACAGGCTTCAGACTCGTCACTTGAGAAAACATCCCTGCAATGGATGCATAGACACTTGGGCATGAATGTCATTTAACAACAAAAGCTAGAACAAAAAGCTTTGCATTTAAAAGAATACATCTGTGATGGGGAAGCCAGGTTAAAGTGTTAATTTTATAATTATGTAATTAGCTGCAGGTTAGTCTAGTGAAGGTGTAATCACTTCTATTTTGGAGCATAGCTTTTGCTCTGTCCAATCATTGCCTCACCTGCTGAAACCCACATTCGGGTATTTTACAAACCAAAAACTTAAATACCTGTACAGCTCTCATTTTAAACTTATTTTCTCTAACCTTTACCCACAAAATTTGAATATTCAAAATAAAAGTACACAAAGAAGTCACAATTTTTCCACATTAGTTACTTACGTAGTTCCTCTCAAATGCAGCTCAACACTGCATTGAATTAGAGCTTGATAAGCCTACACACAAAACATACAAAGCACATTGTGGCATGATTCTGAATGAGCCAATCTAGCATTTCAACATCTGTTCAACTGTTGGAATTTTAACTATTATCTGACTCTATTAACCAACATTCATCCAACAATTATGCGCGCTCGTTTTGGACACTGCATTGAATTAGAGCTTGATAAACCCACACACAAAACATACAAAGCACATTGTGGCATGATTCTGAATGAGCCAATCTAGCATTTCAATATCTGTTCAACTTTCATCTTGAATTTCTATTATTTAAATAACAGGCAACATTCAACAGTTAATATGTTTTGCTTTACTTACCCAAATCAAACACATCACAAAAAAGCCTTAAATGAGCTAGTGGAGTAGATTGTATTAATTTGAGTGAAAGCTTAAGTCTTTTGGAGAATTTTGGAGAGAGATCGAGGGACACTGTGTTTAGCGTCGTAGGCCCAATGCTAACAATATGTAGCTCGTTGTAAAGGTCCTCATAAAAATAAATAAAACACACAACGCTTATCAGTATTATTAAAAGGGTGATTATAATGTACTTAAGTTTTCCCCAAAATAATTCGAGTACGTACGTTGTTGATATACCCTCTGTGTTCTCGTCACTTATCATTTTAGCATACTGTGTTTTAGCTAACGCACCAAGCAGTTTTCCAACACAGGCAACCTTGAAAAATTACAAAACACATTGTAAAGTAAGTCTAAAAAATGAGAGCCAGACATTTACCCAAGATTAATTAATTAATTCAATTATCGTTCGGGACTCACCGTGCTTTCAGCTCTTCTGCCGCACCTCAAAGACCGCGTAGCTTGCATTCGCTCCTTTTCTCACAGTTTGAATATGCTGCCTTCAAAAGAATCTGTAATTTTGACAACTCCAACTTGAATCTACAAAAATCAAGCAATAAGGTAGAAATAACTTCAAATATACTTTGAATAAAGATCTTTCACAGCATACAGAATTAATAAAATAACATTAATTAATAATGTTGATTTTGTTTATTAAAAAAAAAGTAACTGTGTTGACTGTTGGATGTGGCTGACGATGCTGGACCTGCCTTGTCAAATAGTTCATAGATGACAATCTTAGCTGTCTGGAATATTATAAAATGTTATCTTGTCCCTTAAGGGTTATTAAGTCACAGTTGGGGGTACATGTAAATTCACAAAATATAACGTCCAGCCTTGTTAAATTTAGCATAGATAAATACATGAATTTAATTTTAATTTTAATAAATCAATCAATCCTCTGTACTGCTTCTTGTCCTCACAAGGGTCCCCGGGAGTGCTGGAGCCTATCCCAGCTGTCTTCGGGCAGTCGACAGGGTACACCCTGAACTGGTTGCCAGTCAATCGCAGGGCACACAGAGACAAGCAACCATCCGCTCTCACACTCAGACCTTGGACCAGTGACCAATCAACCTATCATGAATGTTTTTGGAAAGTGGGAGGAAACCGGCGAAAACCCTAGCAGGCACAGGGAGAACCTTGCACTTCTGTACTGTGATGCGGACTTGCTAACCAGTCCGCCACCGTGCCGCTTGTTCTAAAGAGTCCCAGAAAATAAAAACACCCGTCCCTTAGTCAAAAGCGGAAAAAGTCCAACAACAACCCGACCATAATTTGCATTGTTCCATAAGTTAAATCAATGTCAAACCTAATAAAAGCTGACTTCTGGTCCTCAAAAATCCTACACTTATTTTAGTCCTTTCACAATCTCGCAGCATAGGCTCCATGGCCATGTCTCTATCGTTTTGGCATCCATTGAATAGTTCTACTGAGAATAGTCTTCGGGTGGTTACTATTAGCATAGCATGCATTAAATATCAAAAAGGCTCCAGAACAAATTTTCAAACCCATGCCCGCTTAGCTCATCCATAACCCATACAGGACCCAGACATGGTTGACCAGCTCTAACCTATGCCCACTTATCCCACACATAACCCAAACAGGACCGATAAATGGTGACCACTTCTAACCCATGCCCACTTAGCCCACACATAACCCAAATAGGACCCAGACATGGTTGACCAGCTCTAACCCATGCCCACTTGGCCCATATACAGCCCATATGAGACCCTCACATGGTTGACCAGTTCTAACCCATGCCCACTTAGCCCACACATAACCCAAATAGGACCTATAAATGGTTTCAGTAGTAGATTCAGTAGTTTTTATCATTACAGCATTTTCCCCTCTGTATAATGGACAGACATTAGGAGTGTTTCCTTACACTTAGATACGTTTATACTGTGTATATTTGCATGCTTTTTATGAATGTCTGCTGCTAATGTTATACATTAACGGCTACATTACGCCGCCGACTCTGTGTGAGCTATATCTTTGCTGCTGTAACACCTCAAATTTCCCCATTGTGGGACTAATAAAGGACATCTTTATCTTTATCTTTACCAGTTCTAACCCATGCCCACTTAGCCCATACACAACCCGTATTGCACCCACAACATTTGCCCAGTTTAAGCCCATGCCCACCAATCCCAGATGGCGCCCACATGGAACCCTGTACCATTGCCCACTTCTAGCCCATTCCCACTTGGTACCCAGGAATCCCGCATTTACCCCATTTGGGGCCCAGTTGGACATGTTGGCTGGGTACAGTACTTTTATTCTTGCAGTATTTTTATCATTGCAGTATTTTCAATCATTCAGTATTTTTTTTTTATCATTGCAGCGTTTTTATTTATTTCCCCTCTGAACCATAGACAGGCATTAGGAGTGTTTCCTTACACTTGTATATGTTGTGGGCTGTAAGTGTGTATATACATGGGGATCTGTGTATATACGTATATACTGTGTATATTTGCATGCTTTTTATGAATGCCTGCTGCCAATGTTATACATTAACGGCTACATTACGTCGGTGCCACTGTGTGATGTATATCTTTGCTGCTGTAACACTGCAAATGTCCCCGTTATGGGACAATTAAAAGACATCTTTATCTTTAGAAATTGAAGATTCACTTGCGAGGCCATTTTCAACACGGACCTTTCAAGAGAAGCTATATCGTCCAACACTCGGTCAGTGCTGTCTAAGTGCTTTTCTGTATATTGTTTGTCCACCCGTGGTGTCATAAATTATGGTATAATGAGGGAGATTTATTCAAGTAGGACGAAGTAGGACTTCATTGAAGGCCCAGGTGTGAAATGCATGGCCCTCCACTGGTTCAAATAATGTCTAAAACTAAATTACCAGTTACATGTGCAATTTCAATATTCAACAATTATCTCAACAAAAAAGGACAATCTGAATTTTTTTTAAATGCACAATAAAACAGAAAAGCCATTTCCGGGTATTTTACAATTCAGTCTTCATTGGGGAAAAAACATTCAACAATTTGCTTTTCTTATTTAATACATAGTTCAGCACAGCAGGTGGCGGACAAGCACCTTAAAATGTCATTCGCCTACACAAGGAAGAAGAACATGCCCGAGGCGCTCCCGTGTCCTCGTCTTTCGGTCAACCTGAGAATAATGTTCTTGAGGATTAAAGTTTATAAATGTAAGTATGATGTGATTTTTTATTTTATTTTATGTTGTTGAACAGTGTTTTTGTTTATTTTATAATTTCGTCATTAAAAGGCTGTGGCGGTTGGAGAGTCAGCTTCGTGTTAGGGCGTGTTAAAGATCCCGATACCCACACTACACCCTCATTGAAGTATATACGAGTAAAATTATTCGAGCGCGCAGCCAAAGTATATTGTCCACAATTATTTGCGGACTTAACCAAAATCCCATTGAACTGGCGATGTTCGGTGGAATTCTTGTGCCCATGCTGAAAAAAATTCTCTTCAAATGTACATATCGAATTATGACATTATGATAAACAGTTGCATGTGTGCAATTTCGGTCACTCTTTTAAAGTCACCTACGTGTTTTGTCCGAGTGCAGCTAGCGTACTTAGCGACCTTGTGTGCATGCGCCGCAGATTGTGAGAGCGCCTCAAATAGTACAAATGAAGCTATAGCTTGTTCCGGTGGGTCCCAAGCCAGGGTTTTTTCCTAACTACCACATTACTTAAGTTTTAATATCACTCTCAACGTCAAAATTGTTACAAATAAATACATAATATAACGTGCCGCCAAGCTCGATGACATAGGAGGCGGAAGTTGGTGTCGTCACACGCATTGTCCCAATTTTGCAATATCGGTACGCTTGGAACCTGTGCTCTGCAACACCCCATGTACACGTCAACGAGGAACGTATGGTGTAGAGTGTTTATTGCGATTGGGCCATTCTTTGTCACGGTCTTCTCTCTGACAAATTGGCATATTTAGCAGCCAAAATATAATGAGCCGTTGCTGTGATAGTAGTTGCAGCCCAAGGTTATTTTAGTAAACGAAAATGAACTCAAAACTTGAATAGAAAAAAATAAAATTCGATAATGAAAAAAATACAGTGAACCCTCGGTTATCGCGGTTAATGGGGACCGAGACCACCCGCGAAAACTGAAAATCCGCGAAGTAGCGGCGCACCTTCAAAAATGCTTAAAAAAAAAGTGCGAAGTAGTGGTGCACCTTCAAAAATGTTTAAAAAAAAAAATTTATAAATATATATATATATATATATATATATATATATATATATATACACACGGGTAGAGAGAGAGAGAGTGAAATTCATGCTATAACAAAAAAAAAAAAATTATTATTAAAACTTATTATTTTTTTATTCCCCAGCCATTATTTTTGTATTTATTCAATTACTTCTTTTTGTATTTTTTTAATTGCTTCGACCTTTACCTGCTGGTACGCCGTCCGGTGTGCCCTGTGAAATGAAAGGTGGCATTCTTCATTTATTTTTTTTATTCATTTATTCATTCATAACTGACAGCCTTGCGCTCCGCTCGTGCTCGGGCGGAAGAGGTGCTCCTCTTCGGCTTAATTGTCATGCACGCCGGACCTGCTCCCCCGAAGCGTGTCTCCGTTCGATTGAACTCGGTTTCATTTCGCCCCGCCCGTGCCCGGGGAAGGTGCTCCTATTCGGCTTAACTGTGACACACGCCCGCCCTCCTCCCCCGGAGCTTCCATTCGGTTAAACTTAAGGGCCGTTTGGCACCGCCCGTGCCCGGGGAAGGTGCTTCTCTTCGGCTTAACTGTGACGCGAGCATGCCCTCCTCCTCCGGAGCTTCCATTCGGTTAAACTTAGGGGCCGCTTGACACCGCCCGTGCCCGGGGAAGGTGCTCCTCTTCGGCTTAACTGCCACGCACGCCGGCCGGCCTCCTCCGGAGCTCTCGTACGCTCCCGAACAGAGCGAAATGTCGCCCCGCTAGTGCCCGGGCGGAAGTTGTTCCTCTTCGGCTTAACTGCCACGCACGCTGGCCGGAGCTCTGGTACGGTCCGAACCGCGCGAAACGTCGCCCCAAATCGTGCCCGGGGGAACGTGCTCTTCTTCGTCCACTCTCCTCTTCGCCCACGCTCTTCTTCGGCGCATGCCGGCCGTCTAACAGCTCCAGCGCCCCGTCGTGCCGCTCGGCGAAACTACAATGTCCCCGAATATTTTTTAGACCCGCGAAGCACTGAACCCGCGAAAGGTGAACCGCGAAGTAGCGAGGGTTCACTGTAAAATGAAAATGCTCTTTCAAAAATTAAAACTATCTAAAACTAGTGATGGCAAAATGAAGCCCCATAAAGCAGCCAAGCCCTGCAGGGAAATACTTCACACACGAATGGGCTTCGAGATGCTTCATTTTTCTTGACTACGCCATCCCGTGGACAGAAAAATGTATAACATGCTTGGTGCATGCAATAAAATGGTGAGCTGTAAATCATGCTCTGCTTACCAAACAATATGTATTTGAAGAGTGATTTTAATTGTTCTGTTTTACTTTGTCTTCTCACTTCTCCAATATTCAGACAGCTCCGCCAAGACCAACGTTTCACCCCCACACTGATATAAAATGGACCCAACCGTTTGGGTCTCTTTCCAAATTTGGTACCAAAGCCTCCCCCACAGTGCGGCAGCTATCTTGAATTGGCCCGTTCCCAGAGAGTTTTACTTCATTCAGTGTCATTCAGTATTATTCAAAATCTTTCAGTGTCATTCCAAATCATTCAATGTCATTCACGATCTTTCCACATCCTTCCACCTTCCATCGTTCAGTGTCATTCCACATTCTCTTTGATATATAACATAACATAACAATAACATAATCCTGGGTCAGCAGACACCTAATTAATGTGTTAATACATGATACATTTTTATATAAGCAACACTTATGATTGTAACGTATTTTTAATTCTTTCTAGGCGGGAACTGTCCGAACAAAAAATTCATGCAATTTGTAATTAGACACTTTGTCATACAAAAAGTCACTCAGGGCAAGAGAAAAAAAATTGTCACTTGCCCTAGTTGGGCAAGTAATTTGGCCACTCGGGCAAGGCAAATTTTAGTGGCACTTGCCCTATGGGGAAGCAGTTTTTAAAGTTAACTTCGAACCCTGTGATGGTGTCTTGTGACCAGTCTTTATCAGCTGATGTTCCATGAAGGCGTGCCTTACCTGTCACAAGAATGAAGGCAAGTCACACCCCCCGCTGTCCATTCACTCCGCCAAGATGCTGCTCTAGGTGGTAGAGAGGATGAAGGCTCCCTTGTCTCTGTTCATGGTTTTTATGCCTCGCTTGCAGATCTCAATGGCCTCTCTGATCCAGCGCTGTTGTTTGTTCTCTTCGGTGCGGATGACCCTGCCCTTCTCCCAGTCCATGATGTGGTTTTCCCTTTTGCAGTGGTCAGTGATTGCTGATTTGTAATGTTCATGTTGTGCTTGTTCTTTTACTGCTCTGATTTTTCATTTTTTTGACAGGTAAGTCACACCCTCATGGAACATCAGCTGATAAAGACGGGTCTCAAGACACCATCATGCGACACTCTGAAGAAGGCGAAAGACTCGCCGAAACATGTCAGGTAAAAAATTAACCTAAAACATAATTGTCTGCTTTTAATGAATCAGTCAAATATCAATAATAAGAAGACAAAATGAACCTAATACAAATAAATGAATGCTTAATAACTCCCCTGGACATGCTCCTAAAAATCCAAACCTTCACCTGTAAATAAAACGTCCCGACCTGAAGACATCTTAATGTTATTATTTTGTTATACACACAGCGCCGCCAAGTGGAATCAAAAATTTGTTTTTATTTTAATTTTCACGTACTGCACGGTGCCCTTTTGACGAATCCGACTGAAAATTAGTCAGAAAAGACTCACTTACTCTCTGCCGAATTTTGTGACGTTTTGGCAAAAGGCGTGGCTATTACGGTGCTGAAAAGTCAGATTGTACTCTGTGGCAACAAAAGCTCCGGCAACATGACTCAGATGATCCTATCTTCTCGAAGTTGTACACATTTGAGGATACTTCAGCCCTGAAGACATCTACCAACTTATTTTTCATCGTAGTAGTAGCGCCACCAACTGGTAAAAGCTAATACAAGTTATTTTCTTGGATGTTTTTCTCCGTGCAACTCAACAAGGTCGCCCTCATATATGCTCGGATGACTGTTTCGGCCATGAGGATGTCACAATACGAAATTCGTCCTTTTTCGTGTAAAGTTGTGGGAGTGGCATTGCACTGTTCGGCAATAAAACAACGCTGATTATGAGGTTCTAAATATGAACGACAACTCGTGAAACTTTACACACACATCAGGCCGAGCAAATTTATCAATATTTTATACGTTAGTTGTGCAGCTTTTTTGAAATGGCTCGCCATGGCCCTCGAGAAATGTTAAAAAAAGCAGCCCTGGTTGAGTGTTTCACCTCGCTTTTTGTAAATTTTATGGAGTACAGTGAACCCTCGGTAATCGCGGTTAATGGGGACAGAGACCACCCGCGAAAACTGAAAATCCGCGAAGTAGCGGCGCACCTTCAAAAATGCTTAAAAAAATATACAATATATATAATAAATATATAAATATATATATATATATATATATATATATATATATATATATATACGGGGAGAGAGAGAGTGAAATTCATGTTATAACAAAAAAACCAAATTATTATTAAAACGTATTATTTTTTTATTCCCCAGCCATTCTTTTTGTATTTATTTAATTACTCCGACTTTTATCTGCTGGTACGCCGTCCGGTGTGCCCTGTGAAATGAAAGGTGGCATTCTTTATTCATTTATTTATTTATTCTTTTATACATTCATAACTGACAGCTTCGCGCTCCGCTCGTGCCCGGGCGGAAGAGGTGCTCCAATTCGGCTTAACTGTGACACACACCCGCCCTCCTCCCCCGGAGCTTCCATTCGGTTAAACTTAGGGGCCGCTTGGCACCGCCCGTGCCCGGGGAAGGTGCTCCTCTTCGGCTTACTGTGACGCGAGCATGCCCTCCTCCTCCGGAGCTTCCATTCGGTTAAACTTAGGGGCCGCTTGGAATCGCCCGTGCCCGGGGAAGGTGCTCCTCTTCGGCTTACTGTGACGCGAGCATGCCCTCCTCCTCCGGAGCTTCCATTCGGTTAAACTTAGGGGCCGCTTGGCACCGCCCGTGCCCGGGGAAGGTTCTCCTCTACGGCTTAACTGCCACGCACGCCGGCCGGAGCTCTGGTACTGTCCGAACCGCGCGAAACGTCGCCACCGATCGTGTCCGGGGGAACGTGCTCTTCTTCGTCCACTCTCCTCTTCGCCCACGCTCTTCTTCGGCGCACACCGGCCGTCTAACCGCTCCAGCGCCCCGTCGTGCCGCTCGACGAAACTACAATGCCCCCGAATATTTTTTAGACCCGCGAAGCACTGAACCCGCGAAAGGTGAACCGCCAAGTAGCGAGGGTTCACTGTATGTATAAGACCAAGACCTACAAAAAAGTCTCTTGGAGCAATGAGCTAGGTTTTACAGGAAGTCGGCCATTTTGAATTTACTTAAAAGGGGGCGGGTCACCACCATGGACTTTGTGTAGAAATTATAATTGGGGCCCGAGCAGCGACCGCGGCGAGGTCCCTATTGTTTTTGTAGAAATTATTATTATTATTATTATTAGGGCCCGAGCAGTGACCGCTGCGAGGTCCCTATTGTTTTTCTAGAAATTGTTATTAGGGCCCGAGCTGCGACGGCTGCGAGGTCCCTATTGTTTTTGTAGAAAATATTATTACTTTTATTATTATTATTATTATTATTATTAGGGCCTGAGCAGCGACCGCTGCGAAGTCCCTGTTGTTTTTGTAGAAATTATTATTATTATTATTATTTCCGATTGTTCGATTGCATTTTTGACCCCCGAAACATGCACAAAAACTCACCAAACTTGGCAGTCTCATCGGGCATGGCGAGAAATTTGATATTTTAAACGTCTAATATGAACAGGAAGTGAGTTATGAATTTTTGAAAGTCCGACTTTTGCCCTTTTTTGCATGTTTACAGGGGTCATTCTTTTGCACCCTGATCCTAAAGGCTTCATCTGATTGCCTTAAAATTCTGTCTGTAGCATCTTAAGACCTGGGACAAACACTGGGGCTAAAACTTTTTGTTTCCGAAATACAATATGACGGGGGCGGGGCTTCGAAGTTTTCACTTAAGATTTCCTTCGCCGCAATGGACAAAATGCTTAATAACTCTCTTGCACATGCTGCTAAAAATCCAAAACTTCACATGTACATAAAGAGTCGGTACCTGAAGACATCTATATGTTTATATTCAGTTATACACCTTGCGCCAATAAATATCATTTTTTACATTTTGACGTACTGCACGGTGCCCTTTTAACGAATCCGATTGAAAATTGGCTAGAAAAGACTCAAGACATTGATCTTACTCTATCCCTATTTTTGTGACTTTCCTTCGAAGGGCGTGGCTATTACGGTGCCGCAGAGTCTGATTATTCTCCGTGGCAACAAAAGTTCCTGCAAAATGATTCAGATGATCCATCTTCTCGAAATTTTTCACATTTGAGGATATTCAGGCCCTGAAGACGGCTGCCAACTTATTTTTGATCGCAGTGGTAGCGCCACCAACTGGTTAAAACAAATACAAATTATTTTCGTTGATGTTTTTCTCCGGGCAGGTTAACAAAATCTACCTTATATTTGCTCGGATGAGTGTTTAGGCCTTGAGGATGTCACAATACGAAAGTCTTTCGCCTTCTTCAGAGTGTCACATGATGGTGTCTTGTGGCCCGTCTTTATCAGCTGATGTTCCATGAGGGCGTGACTTACCTGTCACAAGAATGAAGGCAAGTCACGCCCCCCGCTGTCCGTTAACTCCGCCAAGATGCTGGTCCAGGTGGTAGAGAGGATGAAGGCTCCCTTGTCTCTGTTCATGGTTTTTATGCCTTGCTTGCAGATCTCAATGGCCTCTCTGATCCAGCGCTGTTGTTTGTTCTCTTCTGTGCGGATGACCCTGCCCTTCTCCCGGTCCATGATGTGGTTTTCCCTTTTGCAGTGGTCAGTGATTGCTGATTTGTAATGTTCATGTTGTGCTTGTTCTTTTACTGCTCTGATTTTTCATTTTTTTGACAGGTAAGTCACACCCTCATGGAACATCAGCTGATAAAGACGGGTCTCAAGACACCATCATGCGACACTCTGAAGAAGGCGAAAGACTCGCCGAAACATGTCAGGTAAAAAATTTACCGAAAACATAATTGTCTGCTTTTAATGAATTTGTCAAATATCAATAATAAGAAGACAAAATGAACCTAATACAAATAAATGAATGCTTAATAACTCCCCTGCACATGCTCCTAAAAATCCAAACCTTCACCTGTAAATAAAATGTCCCGACCTGAAGACATCTTAATGTTATTATTTTGTTATACACACAGCGCCGCCAAGTGGAATCAAAAATTTGTTTTTATTTTAATTTTCACGTACTGCACCGTGCCCTTTTGACGAATCCGACTGAAAATTAGTCAGAAAAGACTCAAGACAATGATCTTACTCTCTGCCGAGTTTTGTGACGTTTGTTTTCGCGGGTGGTCTCGGTCCCCATTAACCGCGATAACCGAGGGTTCACTGTACTCCATAAAATTTACAAAAAGCGAGGTGAAACACTCAACCAGAGCTGCTTTTTTTTAACATTTCTCGAGGGCCATGGCGAGCCATTTCAAAAAAGCTGCACAACTAACGTATAAAATATTGATAAATTTGCTCGGCCTGATGTGTGTGTAAAGTTTTACGAGTTGTCGTTCATATTTAGAACCTCATAATCAGCTTTGTTTTATTGCTGAACAGTGCAATGCCACTCCCACAACTTTTCACGAAAAATCACGAATTTCGTATTGTGACATCCTCATGGCCGAAACAGTCATCCGAGCATATATGAGGGCGACCTTGTTGAGTTGCACGGAGAAAAACATCCAAGAAAATAACTTGTATTAGCTTTTACCAGTTGGTGGCGCTACTACTACGATGTAAAATAAGTTGGTAGATGTCTTCAGGGCTGAAGTATCCTCAAATGTGTACAACTTCGAGAAGATAGGATCATCTGAGTCATGTTGCCGGAGCTTTTGTTGCCACAGAGTACAATCGGACTTTTCAGCACCTTAATAGCCACGCCTTTTGCCAAAACGTCACAAAATTCGGCAGAGAGTAAGATCATTGTCTTAAGTCTTTTCTGACTAATTTTCAGTCGGATTCGTCAAAAGGGCACCATGCAGTACGTGAAAATTAAAATAAAAACAAATTTTTGATTCCACTTGGCGGCACTGTGTGTATAACAAAATAATAACATTAAGATGTCTTCAGGTCGGGACGTTTTATTTACAGGTGAAGGTTTGGATTTTTAGGAGCATGTGCAGGGGAGTTATTAAGCATTCATTTATTTGTATTAGGTTCATTTTGTCTTCTTATTATTGATATTTGACTGATTCATTAAAAGCAGACAATTATGTTTTAGGTTAATTTTTTACCTGACATGTTTCGGCGAGTCTTTCGCCTTCTTCAGAGTGTCGCATGATGGTGTCTTGAGCTGATGTTCCATGAGGGTGTGACTTACCTGTCAAAAAAATGAAAAAATCAGAGCAGTAAAAGAACAAGCACAACATGAACATTACAAATCAGCAATCACTGACCACTGCAAAAGGGAAAACCACATCATGGACCGGGAGAAGGGCAGGGTCATCCGCACAGAAGAGAACAAACAACAGCGCTGGATCAGAGAGGCCATTGAGATCTGCAAGCGAGGCATAAAAACCATGAACAGAGACAAGGGAGCCTTCATCCTCTCTACCACCTGGACCAGCATCTTGGCGGAGTGAACGGACAGCGGGGGGCGTGACTTGCCTTCATTCTTGTGACAGGTAAGTCACGCCCTCATGGAACATCAGCTGATAAAGACGGGTCACAAGACACCATCATGTGACACTCTGAAGAAGGCGAAAGACTTTCGTATTGTGACATGCTCAAGGCCTAAACACTCATCCGAGCAAATATAAGGTAGATTTTGTTAACCTGCCCGGAGAAAAACATCAACGAAAATAATTTGTATTTGTTTTAACCAGTTGGTGGCGCTACCACTGCGATCAAAAATAAGTTGGCAGCCGTCTTCAGGGCCTGAATATCCTCAAATGTGAAAGATTTCCAGAAGATGGATCATCTGAATCATTTTGCAGGAACTTTTGTTGCCACGGAGAATAATCAGACTCTGCGGCACCGTAATAGCCACGCCCTTTGAAGGAAAGTCATAAAAATAGGGATAGAGTAAGATCAATGTCTTGAGTCTTTTCTAGCCAATTTTCAGTCGGATTCGTTAAAAGGGCACCGTGCAGTACGTCAAAATGTAAACATTTATATTGATTGGCGCAAGGTGTATAACTGAATATAAACATATAGATGTCTTCAGGTACCGACTCTTTATGTACATGTGAAGTTTTGGATTTTTAGCAGCACGGGCAGGAGAGTTATTAAGCATTTTGTCCATTGCGGCGAAGGAAATCTTAAGTGAAAACTTTGAAGCCCCGCCCCCGTCATATAGTATTTCGGAAACAAAAAATTTTAGCCCCAGTGTTTGTCCCAGGTCTTAAGATGCTCCAGACAGAACTTTAAGGCAATCAGATGAAGCCTTTAGGATCAGGGTGCAAAAGAATGACCCCTGTAAACATGCAAAAAAGGGCAAAAGTCGGACTTTCAAAAATTCATAACTCACTTCCTGTTCATATTAGACGTTAAAAAATATCAAATTTTTCGCCATGCCCGATGAGACTGCCAAGTTTGGTGAGTTTTTGTGCATGTTTCGGGGGTCAAAAATGCGATCGAACAATCGGAAAAATAATAATAATAATAATTTCTACAAAAACAATAGGGACTTCGCAGCGGTCGCTGCTCAGGCCCTAATAATAATAATAATAATAATAATAATAATAATAATAAAAGTAATAATATTTTCTACAAAAACAATAGGGACCTCGCCGCGGTCGCTGCTCGGGCCCCAATAATAATTTCTACACAAAGTCCATTGTGGAGACCCGCCCCCTTTTAAGTAAATTCAAAATGGCCGACTTCCTGTAAAACCTAGCTCATTGCTCCAAGAGACTTTTTTGTAGGTCTTGGTCTTATACATACAGTGAACCCTCGCTACTTCGAGGTTCACCTTTCGCGGGTTCAGTGCTTCGCGGGTCTAAAAAATATTCGGGGGCATTGTAGTTTCGCCGAGCGGCACGACGGGGCGCTGGAGCGGTTAGACGGCCGGCGTGCGCCGAAGAAGAGCGTGGGCGAAGAGGAGAGTGGACGAAGAAGAGCACGTTCCCCCGGACACGATCGGTGGCGACGTTTCGCGCGGTTCGGACCGTACCAGAGCTCCGGCCAGCGTGCGTGGCAGTTAAGCCGTAGAGGAGCACCTTCCCCGGGCACGGGCGGTGCCAAGCGGCCCCTAAGTTTAACCGAATGGAAGCTCCGGAGGAGGAGGGCATGCTCGCGTCACAGTAAGCCGAAGAGGAGCACCTTCCCCGGGCACGGGCGGTTCCAAGCGGCCCCTAAGTTTAACCGAATGGAAGCTCCGGAGGAGGAGGGCATGCTCGCGTCACAGTAAGCCGAAGAGGAGCACCTTCCCCGGGCACGGGCGGTGCCAAGCGGCCCCTAAGTTTAACCGAATGGAAGCTCCGGGGGAGGAGGACGGGCGTGTGTCACAGTTAAGCCAAATTGGAGCACCTCTTCTGCCCGGGCACGAGCGGAGCGCGAGGCTGTCAGTTATGAATGTATAAATGAATAAATAAATAAAGAATGCCACCTTTCATTTCACAGGGCACACCGGACGGCGTACCAGCAGGTAAAAGTCGGAGTAATTAAATAAATACAAAAAGAATGGCTGGGGAATAAAAAAATAATACGTTTTAATAATAATTTGGTTTTTTTGTTATAACATGAATTTCACTCTCTCTCTCCCCGTATATATATATATATATATATATATATATATATATATATATATATTTATATATTTATTATATATATTGTATATTTTTTTTAAGCATTTTTGAAGGTGCGCCGCTACTTCGCGGATTTTCAGTTTTCGCGGGTGGTCTCGGTCCCCATTAACCGCGATAACCGAGGGTTCACTGTACTCCATAAAATTTACAAAAAGCGAGGTGAAACACTCAACCAGAGCTGCTTTTTTTTAACATTTCTCGAGGGCCATGGCGAGCCATTTCAAAAAAGCTGCACAACTAACGTATAAAATATTGATAAATTTGCTCGGCCTGATGTGTGTGTAAAGTTTTACGAGTTGTCGTTCATATTTAGAACCTCATAATCAGCTTTGTTTTATTGCTGAACAGTGCAATGCCACTCCCACAACTTTTCACGAAAAATCACGAATTTCGTATTGTGACATCCTCATGGCCGAAACAGTCATCCGAGCATATATGAGGGCGACCTTGTTGAGTTGCACGGAGAAAAACATCCAAGAAAATAACTTGTATTAGCTTTTACCAGTTGGTGGCGCTACTACTACGATGTAAAATAAGTTGGTAGATGTCTTCAGGGCTGAAGTATCCTCAAATGTGTACAACTTCGAGAAGATAGGATCATCTGAGTCATGTTGCCGGAGCTTTTGTTGCCACAGAGTACAATCGGACTTTTCAGCACCTTAATAGCCACGCCTTTTGCCAAAACGTCACAAAATTCGGCAGAGAGTAAGATCATTGTCTTAAGTCTTTTCTGACTAATTTTCAGTCGGATTCGTCAAAAGGGCACCATGCAGTACGTGAAAATTAAAATAAAAACAAATTTTTGATTCCACTTGGCGGCACTGTGTGTATAACAAAATAATAACATTAAGATGTCTTCAGGTCGGGACGTTTTATTTACAGGTGAAGGTTTGGATTTTTAGGAGCATGTGCAGGGGAGTTATTAAGCATTCATTTATTTGTATTAGGTTCATTTTGTCTTCTTATTATTGATATTTGACTGATTCATTAAAAGCAGACAATTATGTTTTAGGTTAATTTTTTACCTGACATGTTTCGGCGAGTCTTTCGCCTTCTTCAGAGTGTCGCATGATGGTGTCTTGAGCTGATGTTCCATGAGGGTGTGACTTACCTGTCAAAAAAATGAAAAATCAGAGCAGTAAAAGAACAAGCACAACATGAACATTACAAATCAGCAATCACTGACCACTGCAAAAGGGAAAACCACATCATGGACCGGGAGAAGGGCAGGGTCATCCGCACCGAAGAGAACAAACAACAGCGCTGGATCAGAGAGGCCATTGAGATCTGCAAGCGAGGCATAAAAACCATGAACAGAGACAAGGGAGCCTTCATCCTCTCTACCACCTGGAGCAGCATTTTGGCGGAGTGAACGGACAGCGGGGGGCGTGACTTGCCTTCATTCTTGTGACAGGTAAGTCACGCCCTCATGGAACATCAGCTGATAAAGACGGGCCACAAGACACCATCATGTGACACTCTGAAGAAGGCGAAAGACTTTCGTATTGTGACATCCTCAAGGCCTAAACACTCATCCGAGCAAATGTAAGGTAGATTTTGTTAACCTGCCCGGAGAAAAAAATCAACGAAAATGATTTGTATTTGTTTTAACCAGTTGGTGGCGCTACCACTGCGATCAAAAATAAGTTGGCAGCCGTCTTCAGGGCCTGAATATCCTCAAATGTGAAAAATTTCGAGAAGATGGATCATCTGAATCATTTTGCAGGAACTTTTGTTGCCACGGAGAATAATCAGACTCTGCGGCACCGTAATAGCCACGCCCTTCGAAGGAAAGTCACAAAAATAGGGATAGAGTAAGATCAATGTCTTGAGTCTTTTCTAGCCAATTTTCAATCAGATTCGTTAAAAGGGCACCGTGCAGTACGTCAAAATGTAAAAAATGATATTGATTGGCGCAAGGTGTATAACTGAATATAAACATATAGATGTCTTCAGGTACAGACTCTTTATGTACATGTGAAGTTTTGGATTTTTAGCAGCATGTGCAGGAGAGTTATTAAGCATTTTGTCCATTGCGGCGAAGGAAATCTTAAGTGAAAACTTTGATGCCCCGCCCCCGTCATATAGTATTTCGGAAACAAAAAATTTTAGCCCCAGTGTTTGTGCCAGGTCTTCAGATGCTACAGACAGAATTTTAAGGCAATCAGATGAAGCCTTTAGGATCAGGGTGCAAAAGAATGACCCCTGTAAACATGCAAAAAAGGGCAAAAGTCGGACTTTCAAAAATTCATAACTCACTTCCTGTTCATATTAGACGTTAAAATATCAAATTTTTCGCCATGCCCGATGAGACTGCCAAGTTTGGTGAGTTTTTGTGCATGTTTCGGGGGTCAAAAATGCGATCGAACAATCGGAAAAATAATAATAATAATAATTTCTACAAAAACAATAGGGACTTCGCAGCGGTCGCTGCTCAGGCCCTAATAATAATAATAATAATAATAATAAAAGTAATAATATTTTCTACAAAAACAATAGGGACCTCGCCGCGGTCGCTGCTCGGGCCCCAATAATAATTTCTACACAAAGTCCATTGTGGTGACCCGCCCCCTTTTAAGTAAATTCAAAATGGCCGACTTCCTGTAAAACCTAGCTCATTGCTCCAAGAGACTTTTTTGTAGGTCTTGGTCTTATACATACAGTGAACCCTCGCTACTTCGCGGTTCACCTTTCGCGGGTTCAGTGCTTCGCGGGTCTAAAAAATATTCGGGGGCATTGTAGTTTCGCCGAGCGGCACGACGGGGCGCTGGAGCGGTTAGACGGCCGGCATGCGCCGAAGAAGAGCGTGGGCGAAGAGGAGAGTGGACGAAGAAGAGCACGTTCCCCCGGACACGATCGGTGGCGACGTTTCGCGCGGTTCGGACCGTACCAGAGCTCCGGCCAGCGTGCGTGGCAGTTAAGTCGTAGAGGAGCACCTTCCCCGGGCACGGGCGGTGCCAAGCGGCCCCTAAGTTTAACCGAATGGAAGCTCCGGAGGAGGAGGGCATGCTCGCGTCACACTAAGCCGAAGAGGAGCACCTTCCCCGGGCACGGGCGGTTCCAAGCGGCCCCTAAGTTTAACCGAATGGAAGCTCCGGAGGAGGAGGGCATGCTCGCGTCACAGTAAGCCGAAGAGGAGCACCTTCCCCGGGCACGGGCGGTGCCAAGCGGCCCCTAAGTTTAACCGAATGGAAGCTCCGGGGGAGGAGGACGGGCGTGTGTCACAGTTAAGCCAAATTGGAGCACCTCTTCTGCCCGGGCACGAGCGGAGCGCGAGGCTGTCAGTTATGAATGAATAAATGAATAAATAAATAAAGAATGCCACCTTTCATTTCAGAGGGCACACCGGACGGCGTACCAGCAGGTAAAAGTCGGAGTAATTAAATAAATACAAAAAGAATGGCTGGGGAATAAAAAAATAATACGTTTTAATAATAATTTGTTTTTTTTGTTATAACATGAATTTCACTCTCTCTCTCCCCGTATATATATATATATATATATATATATATATATATATTTATTATATATATTGTATATTTTTTTTAAGCATTTTTGAAGGTGCGCCGCTACTTCGCGGATTTTCAGTTTTCGCGGATGGTCTCGGTCCCCATTAACCGCGATAACAGAGAGTTCACTGTACTCCATAAAATTTACAAAAAGCGAGGTGAAACATTCAACCAGAGCTGCTTTTTTTTAACATTTCTCGAGGGCCATGGCGAGCCATTTCAAAAAAGCTGCACAACTAACGTATAAAATATTGATAAATTTGCTCGGCCTGATGTGTGTGTAAAGTTTTACGAGTTGTCGTTCATATTTAGAACCTCATAATCAGCTTTGTTTTATTGCCGAACAGTGCAATGCCACTCCCACAACTTTTCACGAAAAATCACGAATTTCGTATTGTGACATCCTCATGGCCGAAACAGTCATCCGAGCATATATGAGGGCGACCTTGTTGAGTTGCACGGAGAAAAACATCCAAGAAAATAACTTGTATTAGCTTTTACCAGTTGGTGGCGCTACTACTACGATGTAAAATAAGTTGGTAGATGTCTTCAGGGCTGAGGTATCCTCAAATGTGTACAACTTCGAGAAGATAGGATCATCTGAGTCATGTTGCCGGAGCTTTTGTTGCCACAGAGTACAATCGGACTTTTCAGCACCTTAATAGCCACGCCTTTTGCCAAAACGTCACAAAATTCGGCAGAGAGTAAGATCATTGTCTTGAGTCTTTTCTGACTAATTTTCAGTCGGATTTGTCAAAAGGGCACCGTGCAGTACGTGAAAATTAAAATAAAAACAAATTTTTGATTCCACTTGGCGGCACTGTGTGTATAACAAAATAATAACATTAAGATGTCTTCAGGTCGGGACGTTTTATTTACAGGTGAAGGTTTGGATTTTTAGGAGCATGTGCAGGGGAGTTATTAAGCATTCGTTTATTTGTATTAGGTTCATTTTGTCTTCTTATTATTGATATTTGACTGATTCATTAAAAGCAGACAATTATGTTTTAGGTAAATTTTTTACCTGACATGTTTCGGCGAGTCTTTCGCCTTCTTCAGAGTGTCGCATGATGGTGTCTTGAGACCCGTCTTTATCAGCTGATGTTCCATGAGGGTGTGACTTACCTGTCAAAAAAATGAAAAATCAGAGCAGTCAAAGAACAAGCACAACATGAACATTACAAATCAGCAATCACTGACCACTGCAAAAGGGAAAACCACATCATGGACCGGGAGAAGGGCAGGGTCATCCGCACCGAAGAGAACAAACAACAGCGCTGGATCAGAGAGGCCATTGAGATCTGCAAGCGAGGCATAAAAACCATGAACAGAGACAAGGGAGCCTTCATCCTCTCTACCACCTGGAGCAGCATTTTGGCGGAGTGAACGGACAGCGGGGGGCGTGACTTGCCTTCATTCTTGTGACAGGTAAGTCACGCCCTCATGGAACATCAGCTGATAAAGACGGGCCACAAGACACCATCATGTGACACTCTGAAGAAGGCGAAAGACTTTCGTATTGTGACATCCTCAAGGCCTAAACACTCATCCGAGCAAATGTAAGGTAGATTTTGTTAACCTGCCCGGAGAAAAAAATCAACGAAAATAATTTGTATTTGTTTTAACCAGTTGGTGGCGCTACCACTGCGATCAAAAATAAGTTGGCAGCCGTCTTCAGGGCCTGAATATCCTCAAATGTGAAAAATTTCGAGAAGATGGATCATCTGAATCATTTTGCAGGAACTTTTGTTGCCACGGAGAATAATCAGACTCTGCGGCACCGTAATAGCCACGCCCTTCGAAGGAAAGTCACAAAAATAGGGATAGAGTAAGATCAATGTCTTGAGTCTTTTCTAGCCAATTTTCAATCAGATTCGTTAAAAGGGCACCGTGCAGTACGTCAAAATGTAAAAAATGATATTGATTGGCGCAAGGTGTATAACTGAATATAAACATATAGATGTCTTCAGGTACAGACTCTTTATGTACATGTGAAGTTTTGGATTTTTAGCAGCATGTGCAGGAGAGTTATTAAGCATTTTGTCCATTGCGGCGAAGGATATCTTAAGTGAAAACTTTGATGCCCCGCCCCCGTCATATAGTATTTTGGAAACAAAAAATTTTAGCCCCAGTGTTTGTGCCAGGTCTTCAGATGCTACAGACAGAATTTTAAGGCAATCAGATGAAGCCTTTAGGATCAGGGTGCAAAAGAATGACCCCTGTAAACATGCAAAAAAGGGCAAAAGTCGGACTTTCAAAAATTCATAACTCACTTCCTGTTCATATTAGACGTTAAAATATCAAATTTTTCGCCATGCCCGATGAGACTGCCAAGTTTGGTGAGTTTTTGTGCATGTTTCGGGGGTCAAAAATGCGATCGAACAATCGGAAAAATAATAATAATAATAATTTCTACAAAAACAATAGGGACTTCGCAGCGGTCGCTGCTCAGGCCCTAATAATAATAATAATAATAATAATAAAAGTAATAATATCTTCTACAAAAACAATAGGGACCTCGCCGCGGTCGCTGCTCGGGCCCCAATAATAATTTCTACACAAAGTCCATTGTGGTGACCCGCCCCCTTTTAAGTAAATTCAAAATGGCCGACTTCCTGTAAAACCTAGCTCATTGCTCCAAGAGACTTTTTTGTAGGTCTTGGTCTTATACATACAGTGAACCCTCGCTACTTCGCGGTTCACCTTTCGCGGGTTCAGTGCTTCGCGGGTCTAAAAAATATTCGGGGGCATTGTAGTTTCGCCGAGCGGCACGACGGGGCGCTGGAGCGGTTAGACGGCCGGCGTGCGCCGAAGAAGAGCGTGGGCGAAGAGGAGAGTGGACGAAGAAGAGCACGTTCCCCCGGACACGATCGGTGGCGACGTTTCGCGCGGTTCGGACCGTACCAGAGCTCCGGCCAGCGTGCGTGGCAGTTAAGCCGTAGAGGAGCACCTTCCCCGGGCACGGGCGGTGCCAAGCGGCCCCTACGTTTAACCGAATGGAAGCTCCGGAGGAGGAGGGCATGCTCGCGTCACAGTAAGCCGAAGAGGAGCACCTTCCCCGGGCACGGGCGGTGCCAAGCGGCCCCTAAGTTTAACCGAATGGAAGCTCCGGGGGAGGAGGACGGGCGTGTGTCACAGTTAAGCCAAATTGGAGCACCTCTTCTGCCCGGGCACGAGCGGAGCGCGAGGCTGTCAGTTATGAATGAATAAATGAATAAATAAATAAAGAATGCCACCTTTCATTTCACAGGGCACACCGGACGGCGTACCAGCAGGTAAAAGTCGGAGTAATTAAATAAATACAAAAAGAATGGCTGGGGAATAAAAAAACAATACGTTTTAATAATAATTTGGTTTTTTTGTTATAACATGAATTTCACTCTCTCTCTCCCCGTATATATATATATATATATATATATATATATATATATATATATATATATTTATATATTTATTATATATATTGTATATTTTTTTTAAGCATTTTTGAAGGTGCGCCGCTACTTCGCGGATTTTCAGTTTTCGCGGATGGTCTCGGTCCCCATTAACCGCGATAACCGAGGGTTCACTGTACTCCATAAAATTTACAAAAAGCGAGGTGAAACACTCAACCAGAGCTGCTTTTTTTTAACATTTCTCGAGGGCCATGGCGAGCCATTTCAAAAAAGCTGCACAACTAACGTATAAAATATTGATAAATTTGCTCGGCCTGATGTGTGTGTAAAGTTTTACGAGTTGTCGTTCATATTTAGAACCTCATAATCAGCTTTGTTTTATTGCCGAACAGTGCAATGCCACTCCCACAACTTTTCACGAAAAATCACGAATTTCGTATTGTGACATCCTCATGGCCGAAACAGTCATCCGAGCATATATGAGGGCGACCTTGTTGAGTTGCACGGAGAAAAACATCCAAGAAAATAACTTGTATTAGCTTTTACCAGTTGGTGGCGCTACTACTACGATGTAAAATAAGTTGGTAGATGTATTCAGGGCTGAAGTATCCTCAAATGTGTACAACTTCGAGAAGATAGGATCATCTGAGTCATGTTGCCGGAGCTTTTGTTGCCACAGAGTACAATCGGACTTTTCAGCACCTTAATAGCCACGCCTTTTGCCAAAACGTCACAAAATTCGGCAGAGAGTAAGATCATTGTCTTGAGTCTTTTCTGACTCATTTTCAGTCGGATTCGTCAAAAGGGCACCGTGCAGTACGTGAAAATTAAAATAAAAACAAATTTTTGATTCCACTTGGCGGCACTGTGTGTATAACAAAATAATAACATTAAGATGTCTTCAGGTCGGGACGTTTTATTTACAGGTGAAGGTTTGGATTTTTAGGAGCATGTGCAGGGGAGTTATTAAGCATTCATTTATTTGTATTAGGTTCATTTTGTCTTCTTATTATTGATATTTGACTGATTCATTAAAAGCAGACAATTATGTTTTAGGTTAATTTTTTACCTGACATGTTTCGGCGAGTCTTTCGCCTTCTTCAGAGTGTCGCATGATGGTGTCTTGAGACCCGTCTTTATCAGCTGATGTTCCATGAGGGTGTGACTTACCTGTCAAAAAAATGAAAAATCAGAGCAGTAAAAGAACAAGCACAACATGAACATTACAAATCAGCAATCACTGACCACTGCAAAAGGGAAAACCACATCATGGACCGGGAGAAGGGCAGGGTCATCCGCACCGAAGAGAACAAACAACAGCGCTGGATCAGAGAGGCCATTGAGATCTGCAAGCGAGGCATAAAAACCATGAACAGAGACAAGGGAGCCTTCATCCTCTCTACCACCTGGAGGAGCATTTTGGCGGAGTGAACGGACAGCGGGGGGCGTGACTTGCCTTCATTCTTGTGACAGGTAAGTCACGCCCTCATGGAACATCAGCTGATAAAGACGGGCCACAAGACACCATCATGTGACACTCTGAAGAAGGCGAAAGACTTACGTATTGTGACATCCTCAAGGCCTAAACACTCATCCGAGCAAATGTAAGGTAGATTTTGTTAACCTGCCCGGAGAAAAAAATCAACGAAAATAATTTGTATTTGTTTTAACCAGTTGGTGGCGCGACCACTGCGATCAAAAATAAGTTGGCAGCCGTCTTCAGGGCCTGAATATCCTCAAATGTGAAAAATTTCGAGAAGATGGATCATCTGAATCATTTTGCAGGAACTTTTGTTGCCACGGAGAATAATCAGACTCTGCGGCACCGTAATAGCCACGCCCTTCGAAGGAAAGTCACAAAAATAGGGATAGAGTAAGATCAATGTCTTGAGTCTTTTCTAGCCAATTTTCAATCAGATTCGTTAAAAGGGCACCGTGCAGTACGTCAAAATGTAAAAAATGATATTGATTGGCGCAAGGTGTATAACTGAATATAAACATATAGATGTCTTCAGGTACAGACTCTTTATGTACATGTGAAGTTTTGGATTTTTAGCAGCATGTGCAGGAGAGTTATTAAGCATTTTGTCCATTGCGGCGAAGGAAATCTTAAGTGAAAACTTTGATGCCCCGCCCCCGTCATATAGTATTTCGGAAACAAAAAATTTTAGCCCCAGTGTTTGTGCCAGGTCTTCAGATGCTACAGACAGAATTTTAAGGCAATCAGATGAAGCCTTTAGATCAGGGTGCAAAAGAATGACCCCTGTAAACATGCAAAAAAGGGCAAAAGTCGGACTTTCAAAAATTCATAACTCAATTCCTGTTCATATTAGACGTTAAAATATCAAATTTTTCGTCATGCCCGATGAGACTGCCAAGTTTGGTGAGTTTTTGTGCATGTTTCGGGGGTCAAAAATGCGATCGAACAATCGGAAAAATAATAATAATAATAATTTCTACAAAAACAATAGGGACTTCGCAGCGGTCGCTGCTCAGGCCCTAATAATAATAATAATAATAATAATAAAAGTAATAATATTTTCTACAAAAACAATAGGGACCTCGCCGCGGTCGCTGCTCGGGCCCCAATAATAATTTCTACACAAAGTCCATTGTGGTGACCCGCCCCCTTTTAAGTAAATTCAAAATGGCCGACTTCCTGTAAAACCTAGCTCATTGCTCCAAGAGACTTTTTTGTAGGTCTTGGTCTTATACATACAGTGAACCCTCGCTACTTCGCGGTTCACCTTTCGCGGGTTCAGTGCTTCGCGGGTCTAAAAAATATTCGGGGGCATTGTAGTTTCGCCGAGCGGCACGACGGGGCGCTGGAGCGGTTAGACGGCCGGCGTGCGCCGAAGAAGAGCGTGGGCGAAGAGGAGAGTGGACGAAGAAGAGCACGTTCCCCCGGACACGATCGGTGGCGACGTTTCGCGCGGTTCGGACAGTACCAGAGCTCCGGCCGGCGTGCGTGGCAGTTAAGCCGTAGAGGAGAACCTTCCCCGGGCACGGGCGGTGCCAAGCGGCCCCTAAGTTTAACCGAATGGAAGCTCCGGAGGAGGAGGGCATGCTCGCGTCACAGTAAGCCGAAGAGGAGCACCTTCCCCGGGCACGGGCGATTCCAAGCGGCCCCTAAGTTTAACCGAATGGAAGCTCCGGAGGAGGAGGGCATGCTCGCGTCACAGTAAGCCGAAGAGGAGCACCTTCCCCGGGCACGGGCGGTGCCAAGCGGCCCCTAAGTTTAACCGAATGGAAGCTCCGGGGGAGGAGGGCGGGTGTGTGTCACAGTTAAGCCGAATTGGAGCACCTCTTCCGCCCGGGCACGAGCGGAGCGCGAAGCTGTCAGTTATGAATGTATAAAAGAATAAATAAATAAATGAATAAAGAATGCCACCTTTCATTTCACAGGGCACACCGGACGGCGTACCAGCAGATAAAAGTCGGAGTAATTAAATAAATACAAAAAGAATGGCTGGGGAATAAAAAAATAATACGTTTTAATAATAATTTGGTTTTTTTGTTATAACATGAATTTCACTCTCTCTCTCCCCGTATATATATATATATATATATATATATATATATATATATATATATTTATATATTTATTATATATATTGTATATTTTTTTTAAGCATTTTTGAAGGTGCGCCGCTACTTCGCGGATTTTCAGTTTTCGCGGATGGTCTCGGTCCCCATTAACCGCGATAACCGAGGGTTCACTGTACTCCATAAAATTTACAAAAAGCGAGGTGAAACACTCAACCAGAGCTGCTTTTTTTTAACATTTCTCGAGGGCCATGGCGAGCCATTTCAAAAAAGCTGCACAACTAACGTATAAAATATTGATAAATTTGCTCGGCCTGATGTGTGTGTAAAGTTTTACGAGTTGTCGTTCATATTTAGAACCTCATAATCAGCTTTGTTTTATTGCCGAACAGTGCAATGCCACTCCCACAACTTTTCACGAAAAATCACGAATTTCGTATTGTGACATCCTCATGGCCGAAACAGTCATCCGAGCATATATGAGGGCGACCTTGTTGAGTTGCACGGAGAAAAACATCCAAGAAAATAACTTGTATTAGCTTTTACCAGTTGGTGGCGCTACTACTACGATGTAAAATAAGTTGGTAGATGTCTTCAGGGCTGAAGTATCCTCAAATGTGTACAACTTCGAGAAGATAGGATCATCTGAGTCATGTTGCCGGAGCTTTTGTTGCCACAGAGTACAATCGGACTTTTCAGCACCTTAATAGCCACGCCTTTTGCCAAAACGTCACAAAATTCGGCAGAGAGTAAGATCATTGTCTTGAGTCTTTTCTGACTCATTTTCAGTCGGATTCGTCAAAAGGGCACCGTGCAGTACGTGAAAATTAAAATAAAAACAAATTTTTGATTCCACTTGGCGGCACTGTGTGTATAACAAAATAATAACATTAAGATGTCTTCAGGTCGGGACGTTTTATTTACAGGTGAAGGTTTGGATTTTTAGGAGCATGTGCAGGGGAGTTATTAAGCATTCATTTATTTGTATTAGGTTCATTTTGTCTTCTTATTATTGATATTTGACTGATTCATTAAAAGCAGACAATTATGTTTTAGGTTAATTTTTTACCTGACATGTTTCGGCGAGTCTTTCGCCTTCTTCAGAGTGTCGCATGATGGTGTCTTGAGACCCGTCTTTATCAGCTGATGTTCCATGAGGGTGTGACTTACCTGTCAAAAAAATGAAAAATCAGAGCAGTAAAAGAACAAGCACAACATGAACATTACAAATCAGCAATCACTGACCACTGCAAAAGGGAAAACCACATCATGGACCGGGAGAAGGGCAGGGTCATCCGCACCGAAGAGAACAAACAACAGCGCTGGATCAGAGAGGCCATTGAGATCTGCAAGCGAGGCATAAAAACCATGAACAGAGACAAGGGAGCCTTCATCCTCTCTACCACCTGGAGGAGCATTTTGGCGGAGTGAACGGACAGCGGGGGGCGTGACTTGCCTTCATTCTTGTGACAGGTAAGTCACGCCCTCATGGAACATCAGCTGATAAAGACGGGCCACAAGACACCATCATGTGACACTCTGAAGAAGGCGAAAGACTTACGTATTGTGACATCCTCAAGGCCTAAACACTCATCCGAGCAAATGTAAGGTAGATTTTGTTAACCTGCCCGGAGAAAAAAATCAACGAAAATAATTTGTATTTGTTTTAACCAGTTGGTGGCGCGACCACTGCGATCAAAAATAAGTTGGCAGCCGTCTTCAGGGCCTGAATATCCTCAAATGTGAAAAATTTCGAGAAGATGGATCATCTGAATCATTTTGCAGGAACTTTTGTTGCCACGGAGAATAATCAGACTCTGCGGCACCGTAATAGCCACGCCCTTCGAAGGAAAGTCACAAAAATAGGGATAGAGTAAGATCAATGTCTTGAGTCTTTTCTAGCCAATTTTCAATCAGATTCGTTAAAAGGGCACCGTGCAGTACGTCAAAATGTAAAAAATGATATTGATTGGCGCAAGGTGTATAACTGAATATAAACATATAGATGTCTTCAGGTACAGACTCTTTATGTACATGTGAAGTTTTGGATTTTTAGCAGCATGTGCAGGAGAGTTATTAAGCATTTTGTCCATTGCGGCGAAGGAAATCTTAAGTGAAAACTTTGATGCCCCGCCCCCGTCATATAGTATTTCGGAAACAAAAAATTTTAGCCCCAGTGTTTGTGCCAGGTCTTCAGATGCTACAGACAGAATTTTAAGGCAATCAGATGAAGCCTTTAGATCAGGGTGCAAAAGAATGACCCCTGTAAACATGCAAAAAAGGGCAAAAGTCGGACTTTCAAAAATTCATAACTCAATTCCTGTTCATATTAGACGTTAAAATATCAAATTTTTCGTCATGCCCGATGAGACTGCCAAGTTTGGTGAGTTTTTGTGCATGTTTCGGGGGTCAAAAATGCGATCGAACAATCGGAAAAATAATAATAATAATAATTTCTACAAAAACAATAGGGACTTCGCAGCGGTCGCTGCTCAGGCCCTAATAATAATAATAATAATAATAATAAAAGTAATAATATTTTCTACAAAAACAATAGGGACCTCGCCGCGGTCGCTGCTCGGGCCCCAATAATAATTTCTACACAAAGTCCATTGTGGTGACCCGCCCCCTTTTAAGTAAATTCAAAATGGCCGACTTCCTGTAAAACCTAGCTCATTGCTCCAAGAGACTTTTTTGTAGGTCTTGGTCTTATACATACAGTGAACCCTCGCTACTTCGCGGTTCACCTTTCGCGGGTTCAGTGCTTCGCGGGTCTAAAAAATATTCGGGGGCATTGTAGTTTCGCCGAGCGGCACGACGGGGCGCTGGAGCGGTTAGACGGCCGGCGTGCGCCGAAGAAGAGCGTGGGCGAAGAGGAGAGTGGACGAAGAAGAGCACGTTCCCCCGGACACGATCGGTGGCGACGTTTCGCGCGGTTCGGACCGTACCCGAGCTCCGGCCGGCGTGCGTGGCAGTTAAGCCGTAGAGGAGCACCTTCCCCGGGCACGGGCGGTTCCAAGCGGCCCCTAAGTTTAACCGAATGGAAGCTCCGGAGGAGGAGGGCATGCTCGCGTCACAGTAAGCCGAAGAGGAGCACCTTCCCCGGGCACGGGCGGTGCCAAGCGGCCCCTAAGTTTAACCGAATGGAATCTCCGGGGGAGGAGGACGGGCGTGTGTCACAGTTAAGCCAAATTGGAGCACCTCTTCTGCCCGGGCACGAGCGGAGCGCGAGGCTGTCAGTTATGAATGAATAAATGAATAAATAAATAAAGAATGCCACCTTTCATTTCACAGGGCACACCGGACGGCGTACCAGCAGGTAAAAGTCGGAGTAATTAAATAAATACAAAAAGAATGGCTGGGGAATAAAAAAAGTAATACGTTTTAATAATAATTTGGTTTTTTTGTTATAACATGAATTTCACTCTCTCTCTCCCCGTATATATATATATATATATATATATATATATATATATATATATATATATATATATATATATATATATATATATATATATATATATATATATATATATATATATATATATATATATATATATATTATATATTTATTGTATATATTGTATATTTTTTTTAAGCATTTTTTAAGGTGCGCCGCTACTTCGCGGATTTTCAGTTTTCGCGGGTGGTCTCGGTCCCCATTAACCGCGATAACCGAGGGTTCACTGTACTCCATTAAATTTACAAAAAGCGAGGTGAAACACTCAACCAGAGCTGCTTTTTTTTAACATTTCTCGAGGGCCATGGCGAGCCATTTCAAAAAAGCTGCACAACTAACGTATAAAATATTGATAAATTTGCTCGGCCTGATGTGTGTGTAAAGTTTTACGAGTTGTCGTTCATATTTAGAACCTCATATTCAGCTTTGTTTTATTGCCGAACAGTGCAATGCCACTCCCACAACTTTCACGAAAAATCACAAATTTCGTATTGTGACATCCTCATGGCCGAAACAGTCATCCGAGCATATATGAGGGCGACCTTGTTGAGTTGCACGGAGAAAAACATCCAAGAAAATAACTTGTATTAGCTTTTACCAGTTGGTGGCGCTACTACTACAATGTAAAATAAGTTGGTAGATGTCTTCAGGGCTGAAGTATCCTCAAATGTGTACAACTTCGAGAAGATAGGATCATCTGAGTCATGTTGCCGGAGCTTTTGTTGCCACAGAGTACAATCGGACTTTTCAGCACCTTAATAGCCACGCCTTTTGCCAAAACGTCACAAAATTCGGCAGAGAGTAAGATCATTGTCTTGAGTCTTTTCTGACTAATTTTCAGTCGGATTCGTCAAAAGGGCACCGTGCAGTACGTGAAAATTAAAATAAAAAAAAAATTTTTATTCCACTTGGCGGCACTGTGTGTATAACAAAATAATAACATTAAGATGTCTTCAGGTCGGGACGTTTTATTTACAGGTGAAGGTTTGGATTTTTAGGAGCATGTGCAGGGGAGTTATTAAGCATTCATTTATTTGTATTAGGTTCATTTTGTCTTCTTATTATTGATATTTGACTGATTCATTAAAAGCAGACAATTATGTTTTAGGTTAATTTTTTACCTGACATGTTTCGGCGAGTCTTTCGCCTTCTTCAGAGTGTCGCATGATGGTGTCTTGAGACCCGTCTTTATCAGCTGATGTTCCATGAGGGTGTGACTTACCTGTCAAAAAAATGAAAAAATCAGAGCAGTAAAAGAACAAGCACAACATGAACATTACAAATCAGCAATCACTGACCACTGCAAAAGGGAAAACCACATCATGGACCGGGAGAAGGGCAGGGTCATCCGCACAGAAGAGAACAAACAACAGCGCTGGATCAGAGAGGCCATTGAGATCTGCAAGCGAGGCATAAAAACCATGAACAGAGACAAGGGAGCCTTCATCCTCTCTACCACCTGGACCAGCATCTTGGCGGAGTGAACGGACAGCGGGGGGCGTGACTTGCCTTCATTCTTGTGACAGGTAAGTCACGCCCTCATGGAACATCAGCTGATAAAGACGGGTCACAAGACAGCATCATGTGACACTCTGAAGAAGGCGAAAGACTTTTGTATTGTGACATGCTCAAGGCCTAAACACTCATCCGAGCAAATATAAGGTAGATTTTGTTCACCTGCCCGGAGAAAAACATCAACGAAAATAATTTGTATTTGTTTTAACCAGTTGGTGGCGCTACCACTGCGATCAAAAATAAGTTGGCAGCCGTCTTCAGGGCCTGAATATCCTCAAATGTGAAAAATTTCGAGAAGATGGATCATCTGAATCATTTTGCAGGAACTTTTGTTGCCACGGAGAATAATCAGACTCTGCGGCACCGTAATAGCCACGCCCTTCGAAGGAAAGTCACAAAAATAGGGATAGAGTAAGATCAATGTCTTGAGTCTTTTCTAGCCAATTTTCAATCAGATTCGTTAAAAGGGCACCGTGCAGTACGTCAAAATGTAAAAAATGATATTGATTGGCGCAAGGTGTATAACTGAATATAAACATATAGATGTCTTCAGGTACAGACTTTTTATGTACATGTGAAGTTTTGGATTTTTAGCAGCATGTGCAGGAGAGTTATTAAGCATTTTGTCCATTGCGGCGAAGGAAATCTTAAGTGAAAACTTTGAAGCCCCGCCCCCGTCATATAGTATTTCGGAAACAAAAAATTTTAGCCCCAGTGTTTGTCCCAGGTCTTCAGATGCTACAGACAGAATTTTAAGGCAATCAGATGAAGCCTTTAGGATCAGGGTGCAAAAGAATGACCCCTGTAAACATGCAAAAAAGGGCAAAAGTCGGACTTTCAAAAATTCATAACTCACTTCCTGTTCATATTAGACGTTAAAATATCAAATTTTTCGCCATGCCCGATGAGACTGCCAAGTTTGGTGAGTTTTTGTGCATGTTTCGGGGGTCAAAAATGCGATCGAACAATCGGAAAAATAATAATAATAATAATTTCTACAAAAACAATAGGGACTTCGCAGCGGTCGCTGCTCAGGCCCAAATAATAATAATAATAATATTAATAATAATGAAAGTAATAATATTTTCTACAAAAACAATAGGGACCTCGCAGCCGTCGCAGCTCGGGCCCTAATAACAATTTCTAGAAAAACAATAGGGACCTCGCAGCGGTCACTGCTCGGGCCCTAATAATAATAATAATAAAAATAATAATAATTTCCACAAAAACAATGGGGACCTCGGAGCGGTCGCTGCTCAGGCCCTAATAATAATTTCTACAAAAACAATAGGGACCTCGCCGCCGTCGCTGCTCGGGCCCCAATAATAATTTCTACACAAAGTCCATTGTGGTGACCCGCCCCCTTTTAAGTAAATTCAAAATGGCCGACTTCCTGTAAAACCTAGCTCATTGCTCCAAGAGACTTTTTTGTAGGTCTTGGTCTTATACATACAGTGAACCCTCGCTACTTCGCGGTTCACCTTTCGCGGGTTCAGTGCTTCGCGGGTCTAAAAAATATTCGGGGGCATTGTAGTTTCGCCGAGCGGCACGACGGGGCGCTGGAGCGGTTAGACGGCCGGCGTGCGCCGAAGAAGAGCGTGGGCGAAGAGGAGAGTGGACGAAGAAGAGCACGTTCTCCCGGACACGATCGGTGGCGACGTTTCGCGCGGTTCGGACCGTACCAGAGCTCCGGCCGGCGTGCGTGGCAGTTAAGCCGTAGAGGAGCACCTTCCCCGGGCACGGGCGGTGCCAAGCGGCCCCTAAGTTTAACCGAATGGAAGCTCCGGAGGAGGAGGGCATGCTCGCGTCACAGTAAGCCGAAGAGGAGCACCTTCCCCGGGCACGGGCGGTTCCAAGCGGCCCCTAAGTTTAACCGAATGGAAGCTCCGGAGGAGGAGGGCATGCTCGCGTCACAGTAAGCCGAAGAGGAGCACCTTCCCCGGGCACGGGCGGTTCCAAGCGGCCCCTAAGTTTAACTGAATGGAAGCTCCGGAGGAGGAGGGCATTCTCGCGTCACAGTAAGCCGAAGAGGAGCACCTTCCCCGGGCACGGGCGGTGCCAAGCGGCCCCTAAGTTTAACCGAATGGAAGTTCCGGGGGAGGAGGGCGGGCGTGTGTCACAGTTAAGCCGAATTGGAGCACCTCTTCCGCCCGGGCACGAGCGGAGCGCGAGGCTGTCAGTGATGAATGAATAAATGAATAAATAAATAAAGAATGCCACCTTTCATTTCACAGGGCACACCGGACGGCGTACCAGCAGGTAAAAGTCGGAGTAATTAAATAAATACAAAAAGAATGGCTGGGGAATAAAAAAATAATACGTTTTAATAATAATTTGGTTTTTTTGTTATAACATGAATTTCACTCTCTCTCTCCCCGTATATATATATATATATATATATATATATATATATATATATATATATATATATATTATTATATATATTGTATATTTTTTTTAAGCATTTTTGAAGGTGCGCCGCTACTTCGCGGATTTTCAGTTTTCGCGGGTGGTCTCGGTCCCCATTAACCGCGATAACCGAGGGTTCACTGTACTCCATAAAATTTACAAAAAGCGAGGTGAAACACTCAATCAGGGCTGCTTTTTTGAACATTTCTCAAGGGCCATGGCGAGCCATTTAAAAAAAGCTGCACAACTAACGTATAAAATATTGATAAATTTGCTCGGCCTGATGTGTGTGTAAAGTTTCACGAGTTGTCGTTCATATTTAGAACCTCATAATCAGCGTTGTTTTATTGCCGAACAGTGCAATGCCACTCCCACAACTTTTCACGAAAAAGGACTAATTTCGTATTGTGACATCCTCATGGCCGAAACAGTCATCCGAGCATATATGAGGGCGACCTTGTTGAGTTGCACGGAGAAAAACATCCAAGAAAATAACTTGTATTAGCTTTTACCAGTTGGTGGCGCTACTACTACGATGAAAAATAAGTCGGTAGATGTCTTCAGGGCTGAAGTATCCTCAAATGTGTACAACTTCGAGAAGATAGGATCATCTGAGTCATGTTGCCGGAGCTTTTGTTGCCACAGAGTACAATCGGACTTTTCAGCACCGTAATAGCCACGCCTTTTGCCAAAACGTCACAAAATTCGGCAGAGAGTAAGATCATTGTCTTGAGTCTTTTCTGACTAATTTTCAGTCGGATTCGTCAAAAGGGCACCGTGCAGTACGTGAAAATTAAAATAAAAACAAATTTTTGATTCCACTTGGCGGCGCTGTGTGTATAACAAAATAATAACATTAAGATGTCTTCAGGTCGGGACGTTTTATTTACAGGTGAAGGTTTGGATTTTTAGGAGCATGTGCAGGGGAGTTATTAAGCATTCATTTATTTGTATTAGGTTCATTTTGTCTTCTTATTATTGATATTTGACTGATTCATTAAAAGCAGACAATTATGTTTTAGGTTAATTTTTTACCTGACATGTTTCGGCGAGTCTTTTGCCTTCTTCAGAGTGTCGCATGATGGTGTCTTGAGACCCGTCTTTATCAGCTGATGTTCCATGAGGGTGTGACTTACCTGTCAAAAAAATTAAAAAATCAGAGCAGTAAAAGAACAAGCACAACATGAACATTACAAATCAGCAATCACTGACCGCTGCAAAAGGGAAAACCACATCATGGACCGGGAGAAGGGCAGGGTCATCCGCACCGAAGAGAATAAACAACAGCGCTGGATCAGAGAGGCCATTGAGATCTGCAAGCGAGGCATAAAAACCATGAACAGAGACAAGGGAGCCTTCATCCTCTCTACCACCTGGAGCAGCATTTTGGCGGAGTGAACGGACAGCGGGGGGCGTGACTTGCCTTCATTCTTGTGACAGGTAAGTCACGCCCTCATGGAACATCAGCTGATAAAGACGGGCCACAAGACACCATCATGTGACACTCTGAAGAAGGCGAAAGACTTTCGTATTGTGACATCCTCAAGGCCTAAACACTCATCCGAGCAAATGTAAGGTAGATTTTGTTAACCTGCCCGGAGAAAAAAATCAACGAAAATAATTTGTATTTGTTTTAACCAGTTGGTGGCGCTACCACTGCGATCAAAAATAAGTTGGCAGCCGTCTTCAGGGCCTGAATATCCTCAAATGTGAAAAATTTCGAGAAGATGGATCATCTGAATCATTTTGCAGGAACTTTTGTTGCCACGGAGAATAATCAGACTCTGCGGCACCGTAATAGCCACGCCCTTCGAAGGAAAGTCACAAAAATAGGGATAGAGTAAGATCAATGTCTTGAGTCTTTTCTAGCCAATTTTCAATCAGATTCGTTAAAAGGGCACCGTGCAGTACGTCAAAATGTAAAAAATGATATTGATTGGCGCAAGGTGTATAACTGAATATAAACATATAGATGTCTTCAGGTACAGACTCTTTATGTACATGTGAAGTTTTGGATTTTTAGCAGCATGTGCAGGAGAGTTATTAAGCATTTTGTCCATTGCGGCGAAGGAAATCTTAAGTGAAAACTTTGATGCCCCGCCCCCGTCATATAGTATTTCGGAAACAAAAAATATTAGCCCCAGTGTTTGTCCCAGGTCTTCAGAAGCTACAGACAGAATTTTAAGGCAATCAGATGAAGCCTTTAGGATCAGGGTG
This sequence comes from Idiotropiscis lumnitzeri, assembly GCF_059441095.1. Lineage (NCBI taxonomy): Eukaryota > Metazoa > Chordata > Actinopteri > Syngnathiformes > Syngnathidae > Idiotropiscis > Idiotropiscis lumnitzeri. The sequence goes on from NW_028283690.1 coordinate 429,445, forward strand.
CAAAAGAATGACCCCTGTAAACATGCAAAAAAGGGCAAAAGTCGGACTTTCAAAAATTCATAACTCACTTCTTGTTCATATTAGACATTAAAATATCAAATTTTTCGCCATGCCCGATGAGACTGCCAACTTTGGTGAGTTTTTGTGCATGTTTCGGGGGTCAAAAATGCGATCGAACAATCGGAAAAATAATAATAATAATAATTTCTACAAAAACAATAGGGACTTCGCAGCGGTCGCTGCTCAGGCCCTAATAATAATAATAATAATTATAATAAAAGTAATAATATTTTCTACAAAAACAATAGGGACCTCGCCGCGGTCGCTGCTCGGGCCCCAATAATAATTTCTACACAAAGTCCATTGTGGTGACCCGCCCCCTTTTAAGTAAATTCAAAATGGCCGACTTCCTGTAAAACCTAGCTCATTGCTCCAAGAGACTTTTTTGTAGGTCTTGGTCTTATACATACAGTGAACCCTCGCTACTTCGCGGTTCACCTTTCGCGGGTTCAGTGCTTCGCGGGTCTAAAAAATATTCGGGGGCATTGTAGTTTCGCCGAGCGGCACGACGGGGCGCTGGAGCGGTTAGACGGCCGGCGTGCGCCGAAGAAGAGCGTGGGCGAAGAGGAGAGTGGACGAAGAAGAGCACGTTCCCCCGGACACGATCGGTGGCGACGTTTCGCGCGGTTCGGACCGTACCAGAGCTCCGGCCAGCGTGCGTGGCAGTTAAGCCGTAGAGGAGCACCTTCCCCGGGCACGGGCGGTGCCAAGCGGCCCCTAAGTTTAACCGAATGGAAGCTCCGGAGGAGGAGGGCATGCTCGCGTCACAGTAAGCCGAAGAGGAGCACCTTCCCCGGGCACGGGCGGTTCCAAGCGGCCCCTAAGTTTAACCGAATGGAAGCTCCGGAGGAGGAGGGCATGCTCGCGTCACAGTAAGCCGAAGAGGAGCACCTTCCCCGGGCACGGGCGGTTCCAAGCGGCCCCTAAGTTTAACCGAATGGAAGCTCCGGAGGAGGAGGGCATGCTCGCGTCACAGTAAGCCGAAGAGGAGCACCTTCCCCGGGCACGGGCGGTGCCAAGCGGCCCCTAAGTTTAACCGAATGGAAGCTCCGGGGGAGGAGGACGGGCGTGTGTCACAGTTAAGCCAAATTGGAGCACCTCTTCTGCCCGGGCACGAGCGGAGCGCGAGGCTGTCAGTTATGAATGAATAAATGAATAAATAAATAAAGAATGCCACCTTTCATTTCACAGGGCACACCGGACGGCGTACCAGCAGGTAAAAGTCGGAGTAATTAAATAAATACAAAAAGAATGGCTGGGGAATAAAAAAATAATACGTTTTAATAATAATTTGGTTTTTTTGTTATAACATGAATTTCACTCTCTCTCTCCCCGTATATATATTTATATATATATATATATATATATATATATATATTTATATATTTATTATATATATTGTATATTTTTTTTAAGCATTTTTGAAGGTGCGCCGCTACTTCGCGGATTTTCAGTTTTCGCGGGTGGTCTCGGTCCCCATTAACCGCGATAACCGAGGGTTCACTGTACTCCATAAAATTTACAAAAAGCGAGGTGAAACACTCAACCAGAGCTGCTTTTTTTTAACATTTCTCGAGGGCCATGGCGAGCCATTTCAAAAAAGCTGCACAACTAACTTATAAAATATTGATAAATTTGCTCGGCCTGATGTGTGTGTAAAGTTTTACGAGTTGTCGTTCATATTTAGAACCTCATAATCAGCTTTGTTTTATTGCCGAACAGTGCAATGCCACTCCCACAACTTTTCACGAAAAATCACGAATTTCGTATTGTGACATCCTCATGGCCGAAACAGTCATCCGAGCATATATGAGGGCGACCTTGTTGAGTTGCACGGAGAAAAACATCCAAGAAAATAACTTGTATTAGCTTTTACCAGTTGGTGGCGCTACTACTACGATGTAAAATAAGTTGGTAGATGTCTTCAGGGCTGAAGTATCCTCAAATGTGTACAACTTCGAGAAGATAGGATCATCTGAGTTATGTTGCCGGAGCTTTTGTTGCCACAAAGTACAATCGGACTTTTCAGCACCTTAATAGCCACGCCTTTTGCCAAAACGTCACAAAATTCGGCAGAGAGTAAGATCATTGTCTTGAGTCTTTTCTGACTAATTTTCAGTCGGATTCGTCAAAAGGGCACCGTGCAGTACGTGAAAATTAAAATAAAAACAAATTTTTGATTCCACTTGGCGGCACTGTGTGTATAACAAAATAATAGCATTAAGATGTCTTCAGGTCGGGACGTTTTATTTACAGGTGAAGGTTTGGATTTTTAGGAGCATGTGCAGGGGAGTTATTAAGCATTCATTTATTTGTATTAGGTTCATTTTGTCTTCTTATTATTGATATTTGACTGATTCATTAAAAGCAGACAATTATGTTTTAGGTTAATTTTTTACCTGACATGTTTCGGCGAGTCTTTCGCCTTCTTCAGAGTGTCGCATGATGGTGTCTTGAGACCCGTCTTTATCAGCTGATGTTCCATGAGGGTGTGACTTACCTGTCAAAAAAATGAAAAATCAGAGCAGTAAAAGAACAAGCACAACATGAACATTACAAATCAGCAATCACTGACCACTGCAAAAGGGAAAACCACATCATGGACCGGGAGAAGGGCAGGGTCATCCGCACCGAAGAGAACAAACAACAGCGCTGGATCAGAGAGGCCATTGAGATCTGCAAGCGAGGCATAAAAACCATGAACAGAGACAAGGGAGCCTTCATCCTCTCTACCACCTGGAGCAGCATTTTGGCGGAGTGAACGGACAGCGGGGGCGTGACTTGCCTTCGTTCTTGTGACAGGTAAGTCACGCCCTCATGGAACATCAGCTGATAAAGACGGGCCACAAGACACCATCATGTGACACTCTGAAGAAGGCAAAAGACTTTCGTATTGTGACATCCTCAAGGCCTAAACACTCATCCGAGCAAATGTAAGGTAGATTTTGTTAACCTGCCCGGAGAAAAAAATCAACGAAAATAATTTGTATTTGTTTTAACCAGTTGGTGGCGCTACCACTGCGATCAAAAATAAGTTGGCAGCCGTCTTCAGGGCCTGAATATCCTCAAATGTGAAAAATTTCGAGAAGATGGATCATCTGAATCATTTTGCAGGAACTTTTGTTGCCACGGAGAATAATCAGACTCTGCGGCACCGTAATAGCCACGCCCTTCGAAGGAAAGTCACAAAAATAGGGATAGAGTAAGATCAATGTCTTGAGTCTTTTCTAGCCAATTTTCAATCAGATTCGTTAAAAGGGCACCGTGCAGTACGTCAAAATGTAAAAAATGATATTGATTGGCGCAAGGTGTATAACTGAATATAAACATATAGATGTCTTCAGGTACAGACTCTTTATGTACATGAATAGAATAGAAATAGAAATCCCTTTATTGTCATTGTACACAAGTGTGCAACGAGATTAGAGGGCTCCCCTCTCCAGTGCAATACAACTGTAATACAGACAAATATATAAATTAGATGAATAAATAAGAATGGAATAAGAAGTTTTGGATTTTTAGCAGCATGTGCAGGAGAGTTATTAAGCATTTTGTCCATTGCGGCGAAGGAAATCTTAAGTGAAAACTTTGATGCCCCGCCCCCGTCATATAGTATTTCGGAAACAAAAAATTTTAGCCCCAGTGTTTGTGCCAGGTCTTCAGATGCTCCAGACAGAACTTTAAGGCAATCAGATGAAGCCTTTAGGATCAAGGTGCAAAAGAATGACCCCTGTAAACATGCAAAAAAGGGCAAAAGTCGGACTTTCAAAAATTCATAACTCACTTCCTGTTCATATTAGACGTTAAAAAATATCAAATTTTTCGCCATGCCCGATGAGACTGCCAAGTTTGGTGAGTTTTTGTGCATGTTTCGGGGGTCAAAAATGCGATCGAACAATCGGAAAAATAATAATAATAATAATTTCTACAAAAACAATAGGGACTTCGCAGCGGTCGCTGCTCAGGCCCTAATAATAATAATAATAATATTATTAATAATAAAAGTAATAATATTTTCTACAAAAACAATAGGGACCTCGCAGCCGTCGCAGCTCGGGCCCTAATAACAATTTCTAGAAAAACAATAGGGACCTCGCAGCGGTCACTGCTCGGGCCCTAATAATAATAATAAAAATAATAATAATTTCCACAAAAACAATGGGGACCTCGTAGCGGTCGCTGCTCGGGCCCTAATAATAATTTCTTCAAAAACAATAGGGACCTCGCCGCCGTCGCTGCTCGGGCCCCAATAATAATTTCTACACAAAGTCCATTGTGGTGACCCGCCCCCTTTTAAGTAAATTAAAAATGGCCGACTTCCTGTAAAACCTAGCTCATTGCTCCAAGAGACTTTTTTGTAGGTCTTGGTCTTATACATACAGTGAACCCTCGCTACTTCGCGGTTCACCTTTCGCGGGTTCAGTGCTTCGCGGGTCTAAAAAATATTCGGGGGCATTGTAGTTTCGCCGAGCGGCACGACGGGGCGCTGGAGCAGTTAGACGGCCGGCGTGCGCCGAAGAAGAGCGTGGGCGAAGAGGAGAGTGGACGAAGAAGAGCACGTTCCCCCGGACACGATCGGTGGCGACGTTTCGCGCGGTTTGAACCGTACCAGAGCTCCGGCCGGCGTGCGTGGCAGTTAAGCCGTAGAGGAACACCTTCCCCGGGCACGGGCGGTGCCAAGCGGCCCCTAAGTTTAACCGAATGGAAGCTCCGGAGGAGGAGGGCATGCTCGCGTCACAGTAAGCCGAAGAGGAGCACCTTCCACGGGCACGGGCGGTTCCAAGCGGCCCCTAAGTTTAACCGAATGGAAGCTCCGGAGGAGGAGGGGATGCTCGCGTCACAGTAAGCCGAAGAGGAGCACCTTCCCCGGGCACGGGCGGTTTCAAGCGGCCCCTAAGTTTAACCGAATGGAAGCTCCGGAGGAGGAGGGCATGCTCGCGTCACAGTAAGCCGAAGAGGAGCACCTTCCCCGGGCATGGGCGGTGCCAAGCGGCCCCTAAGTTTAACCGAATGGAAGTTCCGGGGGAGGAGGGCGGGCGTGTGTCACAGTTAAGCCGAATTGGAGCACCTCTTCCGCCCGGGCACGAGCGGAGCGCGAGGCTGTCAGTTATGAATGAATAAATGAATAAATAAATAAAGAATGCCACCTTTCATTTCACAGGGCACACCGGACGGCGTACCATTAGGTAAAAGTCGGAGTAATTAAATAAATACAAAAAGAATGGCTGGGGAATTAAAAAATAATATGTTTTAATAATAATTTGTTTTTTTTTGTTGTAACATGAATTTCACTCTCTCTCTCCCCGTATATATATATATATATATATATATATATATATATATATATATATATATATATATATATATATATATATATTTATAAATTTGCTCGGCCTGATGTGTGTGTAAAGTTTCACGAGTTGTCGTTCATATTTACAACCTCATAATCAGCGTTGTTTTATTGCCGAACAGTGCAATGCCACTCCCACAACCTTTCACGAAAAAGGACGAATTTCGTATTGTGACATCCTCATGGCCGAAACAGTAATCCGAGCATATATGAGGGCGACCTTGTTGAGTTGCACGGAGAAAAACATCCAAGAAAATAACTTGTATTAGCTTTTACCAGTTGGTGGCGCTACTACTACGATGAAAAATAAGTTGGTAGAAGTCTTCAGGGCTGAAGTATCCTCAAATGTGTACAACTTCGAGAAGATAGGATCATCTGAGTCATGTTGCCGGAGCTTTTGTTGTCACAAAGTACAATCGGACTTTTCAGCACCGTAATAGCCACGCCTTTTGCCAAAACGTCACAAAATTCGGCAGAGAGTAAGATCATTGTCTTGAGTCTTTTCTGACTAATTTTCAGTCGGATTCGTCAGAAGGGCACCGTGCAGTACGTGAAAATTAAAATAAAAACAAATTTTTGATTCCACTTGGCGGCGCTGTGTGTAAAACAAAATAATAACATTAAGATGTCTTCAGGTCGGGACGTTTTATTTACAGGTGAAGGTTTGGATTTTTAGGAGCATGTGCAGGGGAGTTATTAAGCATTCATTTATTTGTATTAGGTTCATTTTGTCTTCTTATTATTGATATTTGACTGATTCATTAAAAGCAGACATTTATGTTTTAGGTTAATTTTTTACCTGACATGTTTCGGCGAGTCTTTCGCCTTCTTCAGAGTGTCGCATGATGGTGTCTTGAGACCAGTCTTTATCAGCTGATGTTCCATGAGGGTGTGACTTACCTGTCAAAAAAATTAAAAAATCAGAGCAGTAAAAGAACAAGCACAACATGAACATTACAAATCAGCAATCACTGACCACTGCAAAAGGGAAAACCACATCATGGACCGGGAGAAGGGCAGGGTCATCCGCACAGAAGAGAACAAACTACAGCGCTGGATCAGAGAGGCCATTGAGATCTGCAAGCGAGGCATAAAAACCATGAACAGAGACAAGGGAGCCTTCATCCTCTCTACCACCTGGAGCAGCGTCTTGGCGGAGTGAATGGACAGCGGGGGGCGTGACTTGCCTTCATTCTTGTGACAGGTAAGGCACGCCTTCATGGAACATCAGCTGATAAAGACAGGTCACAAGACACCATCACAGGGTTCGAAGTTAACTTTAAAAACTGCTTGCCCATAGGGCAAGTGCCACTAAAATTTGCCTTGCCCGAGTGGCCAAATTACTTGCCCAACTTGGGCAAGTGACAATTTTTTTTCTCTTGCCCTGAGTGACTTTTTGTATGACAAAGTGTCTAATTACAAATTGCATGAATTTTTTGTTCGGACAGTTCCCGCCTAGAAAGAATTAAAAATACGTTACAATCATAAGGGTTGCTTATAGAAAAATGTATCATGTATTAACACATTAATTAGGTGTCTGCTGACCCAGGATTATGTTATTGTTATGTTATGTTATATATGAAAGAGAATGTGGAATGACACTGAACGATGGAAGGTGGAAGGATGTGGAAAGATTGTGAATGACATTGAATGATTTGGAATGACACTGAAAGATTTTGAATAATACTGAATGACACTGAATGAAGTAAAACTTTCTGGGAACGGGCCAATTCAAGATAGCTGCCGCACTGTGGGGGAGGCTTTGGTACCAAATTTGGAAAGAGACCCAAACGGTTGGGTCCATTTTATATCAGTGTGGGGGTGAAACGTTGGTCTCGGCGGAGCTGTCTGAATATTGGAGAAGTTAGAAGACAAAGTAAAACAGAACAATTAAAATCACTCTTCAAATACATATTGTTTGGTGGGCAGAGCATGATTTACAGCTCACCATTTTATTGCATGCACCAAGCATGTTATACATTTTTCTGTCCATGGGATGGCGTAGTCAAGAAAAATGAAGCATCTCGAAGCCCATTCGTGTGTGAAGTATTTCCCTGCAGGGCTTGGCTGCTTTATGGGGCTTCATTTTGCCATCACTAGTTTTAGATAGTTTTAATTTTTGAAAGAGCATTTTTGTTTTAGTATTAAGGTAGGCCAGAAATGGAATGAAATGCAGAGATAGAAATGACACAGGAAAAATTTGGCTAGAAGGGCTATAATTTTCATTAAAGCAGAGAAGAAAATAGAAACTACAAAAAACATTGATGTGTACTTGTCCACTTTAAGGTAGAACTGGTTGAAGTGAAATGAGTCACAAGATTGGAAAAATAGGAAATAAAATAGAATTAACATGTTCATTTTTGTGATAAGAAATTTGTGATTAGGTGAAAAGGGGAAAAAAAAGAGAATTACAGGCTTTTCAAATAAAACAACCTAATTTAAATTGGCCAACTTGTAAAATGGAAAAGAAAATTCTAAATTATGCACAGAAAGCATGAACGTGTTGGGCAGAAGGAAGGAAAAAGAAAAGAAAGAAAGGAGGAAGCAGTAAGTCTTGTTACAAAACATTAACTTTTCAGGACGAGTTGTGGTAGCAATGGAGGATCACGTGACGTAAAAAGTCAAACATAAAAGTGTGTGTAGAAGGAGTTCTACATCAACATGCGTTTTACTCATTAGGCCGTGATACACTGACAAAATTGGACTTCAATAGAATTAATAAGCACGGGCGAATTCAAACAAACGTCAAAACTTTAAAGGGGCGCATTGTCAGTGATAAGAAAGAGAAAAGATATTGCCAGACCACTTTTCTGTAAAAACTTTCCTTGGGACGCCTCGGTGACCCCCATTAAATCCCTGACCCTTCATAGATAAAGTTGAGGCCCAGTGCCTCTCAGGGCTGTAATTTATGTGGCAGAGAAAGGTCCAACAAGCCTTGGTAATCTTTAAAACAGTATCGTCATGGCCATGGAATGGGTTGTGTATGTTGGAACTTGTGAAGATACACTACAAGATTGTATCGACAAAGCATCTTAACGCACTACCAAATTATTATAAGCCATTTGAGCAAAACAGTGACTGCAAAAAATGACTTCATTAGCCTGGGTTACTGCAGGAACCAGGGCAAAATGAATTCATTTGCATATTTAGTCACAACAATTTGGATTTCGTGGCAGAGAACCACTTAGAGTGTGATTAAGAGCTTTCACTGCTGCTTTAAGGAATCAAAAAATTACATTCTTTTCCCACCACATTCACATTGCACGCCGGCCTAATTGTCACAGGGACACATTATACTGATAAGTTGCGGTGCATTTCAGCCCAGCGTCATTTTTTCCCCGCATCATCTAGGAGGCGCCACACGACTGTGGAGCCGTCCAAATTATCACCAAACCGCGACTTGACCTTCCTCCCGACTGGAGGAACTCAGACTTGTAACACAGACCAGGTGCGCATTCCAGACTGATAAGAAGTAAAAGTGTTTGAGAACCAAGGTCGCAGCCTGAAATCAAACTGACTTTTATGCGATGGGAGTACTAACATTGTGATACCAACGGATAAGAGATTGTTAGGATAAGCAGGAAGAGCGTAGGCGGGTGTGAGCTAATTAAAATTTGGGGTTTCCCATCTTGTATGAGTTGTATGGTTACAATGTGGACTGACAGTCAAGATAAATGTTCATGCGTTCTGTCGACATTGGGCTTTAAAAACCACAACAGGAAAAGAAAAGTTGTGCATAAAGCACGTCTAAAATAGTTATTTGTGAACGCAAAATTCACTTAACAGAAAATGACACAATTACAATTGGAAACTGCCTCGCCTTTATATCGACACAGCGCAGCTAAAAGGGAAAATGAACACACCCCCACACGCACACACACGCAGAAAATCAACTTGACAATTTGATCCCACGCCAGGGAAAAAGGTACCAGTAATTGAACGCACAAATTGGGAGAACAAAGGTGCAAACATTGCTGAGGACAGGATCAGCAAATTGGCAGATGGCAAATCCTGGCTGCCTAATTCATTGATTGGAAAAGTAATAAGAGTGACACACGAGCATAACCATGAGTCAAGAGAGGGGTAGTATGATATGAAATTGTTCCCACATACAGACTTTTCAACAAAAAACTTTTTTTTAGACAGTGTTATTTGTTTGAGATGCAATATTGTTTGGTTGTAATTCATATGTTTTCAAAATGGATTAAGTTGTTTCCGACAACATATGTTGATGCTAAAACAGTTGGAAAAAGTGTTGTGTAATCAAATTGTCAGGTTCAATCACCTAAGCATTCACTGAACATAGGCTAAATGAATGGAAGGAAGACAAGAGTTGATCTTTTACTCGCGAGGAGAACGAACAGAGGTGTGCTCAGTTACATCTCCAAATTCGTTCTGGAGCACACTCCGCCGAGCCCTCTATTTTATTAGGGAAGTCCCTAACAATACAATGTATTTGCACTAAGAGATGAAGGGGGGAGCACCAGCAGGAACATGTAAACATCTCAGACACAAGAGGAAAGACAGACATCAATGGCAGTCATCCACTGATTGAAAAGGCAGATATGCCCTTTTAGTGCTCTGGTACTAAAGTCTCAGTCCTTTTGTTTCAGAGGTGTGTCTCAGCACACCTCCTTTGATGTTGCAGACGTTGATCCAGTCTTCAGGCATCCGCTTCTCTGTGAAGTCTTCTCATCCATATGGTCAAACATGGGTCACGCTGTGGAACAATTCTTTTGCAATACTAATAGAGTAAAATATGGGATAAAATACATCTTCAACCTAACACAAATTATCCTGACATTTGGAATTTCAAGAAGTGATTTGAAGTGAAAATTATGCATTTTGTGAATGATGTTGTAACAAGTGGGACAGTTGTTGCAAAATTGACTCAAAGCGTCATTGTGCATACAGTCTGCAGGACTTGTGGAACGCACTAATGGGACTGTTAAGGGCAGACTTATCAAGAATATGAGGGAAAAAAAGGAGACAATGACCAGACTGTGTTTCAATCACAGCAATGAGGATAGTGCCAGCCGAAGTTAGGACACTATCCCCTATCGACTCTCAGGTTCATCAGAACCACCAGCGACTGGCACATCAGTCCCAGTCCACATGGGAAACATGTTTTGCCCACAAAAAAAAAAAAAAAAAAAAAAAGACGCAATTACTGGCCAGTGTGTTCTGATCCACAGAGAAATCACGTCCGTGTGGGAGACCAACTCTTCTTCAAGGTGCTGAAACGACTTCGTTGGGACAAGTGAATGCTGAGATGGCCCTCGCCAGATGATTGCAGTGACCCCGACGGCAGCAAAGGTCGCGGGGCGTGGCAGCTGGATCCACCAGTTGCAGTACAAGCTTCTCCGGTTTCCAGCTAAAGGCCGAGCAACGCGAATCCCTCGAACAGGAGCCCACCTGAGTCACAATATCGGACCACACGCACATCGGAACCGCACAACCAGCCACAGATACGAATGTTGAAGCCACAGAACAAAAAGATTAGATATTGTTTGGAAATTAATGACGTACATAAAGAATTTTAGCCTTGATTGGAGAACATTACTGCATTTACATTTTTAATAAAATGAAACAATTATTGATGTTATGACCACTACGAAGAATTTGAAAGACAATATATCGGGATAATTATGGTTTTCATTTTTGTTATGTGTAGTCTGTTCATGTTGCATTATTCTTATGACAAAGATGATTATTAACTGCATGTTTGTTGCCCAAATGTACCATTACAACCTGATTGATGTTGAGAATGACGAATTCGAACTGGACAATGACAAACTCGAACTGGACACTGAAACCTAAATAACACATGGACCCTTTTGCCCCTGCCCCCACACATGCACACACATACACCACACACGAAGATCCGGGAGGTAAAGACGGCTGTCCCCTCCTACAACGAGGCAAGGGCCTCCATCAAGTCGCCGCAGAGACAAGCTCTGCGTGGAGACAAGCTCTGCGTGGAGACAGTTTTGTTATTTTTCACTAGGTATATTGAAGTTTTTTTATGTTTTATTCCCAAGTGACCAACATACCATGAGAATCTCGTTCCACGCCGGAAGGGAGGAGGGGAATTTTGTCCCTACTGAGGGTTTTCGCCCCTCCACGGATGACCACACTGTTGTATGATTTCATTATGATGATCTGTCTTAAAGCCGTAAGGACATGATTTAAACCCACAAACGGGGGAATGTGAGATGGGATGAGGATATGTAAATAGTTTGTGTATTTCTAATCATGTTTTTATACACTATTTGTATCAGTTATAATTGCGCACACACACACAGACACTCACATTATTGCTTTAGCACACACGCGCACAACTGGAACACACGCACACACTTTAGTTTCGAATTCCTGACTGACTACTGTGGTTGATTGCTTCCTGCCTGCCTGCTAGAATTTCAGACAGACCTCCATTGTCTGCTTAGGTTGCTGATAAAAGACCGAACGGGTGGTAGAGAGTGAGAGAGAGTGCGCGAGATTGAACTGGCAAGACGCCTGCTTCACCTCCTGACTTCCTCTCCCATTCGCGAATGGTCAAAAACAAAACTCTAACTGGTTTGGTCTGGATTTATGCCACCTTCAGTCTAAAAATGGCGTCAGGACGTTTTAAACCTGACAGTTGCCTTGAGATCTCCGAGCTCGAACTGCCCTATTCCCACCTTGATCACAAGCTCCCATGAACCACTTGGACAGGGTTGCCTGTGTCCTTCTCGTTGATGTCCTTTGTGGCTCCATTCCTTTTCAGTGCTCCTAAAACAAAAAAGACAAGAAGCCAACTTAGTAAAGCTATTTAATGATTGTGAAACCTTATGGGACATGCTGAAATGTCTTCACACCACAATCCCTTAAAAAAAAAAAAAAAAAAAAAATATATTACCGTATAGAACATCCGAAAAAGGCAGGTCTCGGCGCTTGTTCTTGCTACGATGTCCAAAGAGATTGTACTTCAGAGACAGAGGATTTGTCATGATGAACGCCATCATTGTTCTGACACTATCGTCCAATCCACCAATACCTGCAACCATTATAACATGGGTGTCACTCGATCCAGATAATCATCACACACTTAAAAATATTTTGGCAGTTAAACTGGGTATGATAAACGTCACAGGAAAGGAATTGTCGATTAAGTGAACAGCTTCGGTAACGCCATATACACTCAAAGGGCAAGAGCCCAACATTCTACCAAAATGATTATGATTAGGGAGGTAACGATTCACTCAAGCCCCGATTCGATTTTTGATTTTCAGTTCTCGATTTCGATTCGATATTTTAATTGTTTTAAGTTGCTGCCACGTTTGTCTCTGTGCACTCGTGTGATGCTGCAGCGATCCACAAACAAAATATGTCTATACGTCTTGTGCATTTTGAATGGAACCAAAAAACAATACACGATGCCAAATTGTACTATTATTATGAAACTGCCTATGAGTAGTAAAAGAAATACTTGTAAAAATATTTCACATTTTTAGAGCCCCAATACATTCTTTTAAATATAGAAGGGACTGAAATCATGTGAAAATTGAGTCTTTTTCTCAGTTTCCGACTTGGGGTGAACACATTCGGCTTATCATAGTTGCAGTTGACCATCTTGAACTCTGAAGTCTTTCAACTCGGCCTTCCGAATCAGGGTTTTAGAGGTGGGGCTATTTAGTGATACAGTAGGATGGTTTGATCTCTGTAGCTCCAGAATCAGGAATGTACTGGGACTGGGGTTTCTACTTGGGTTTAGGGTACCTAATTTTATATTTCAAGAAATTAAATAATTATTTATAATTTTGAAGATAATACATTAAAATTTCATCATTTTCATACCTGCATTAGATCCTGCAGTAGACTCACAGACTCAACACGTTGGACGTACTCAAGGACCTTCTGCAGCGCCTCTCTTGGTTAGGAAGCTTTTTCTCTGTGACAATCCATGGGGAGGTGTAGATGGTACTTCGTCATCACAGGCTTCAGACTCGTCACTTGAGAAAACATCCCTGCAATGGATGCATAGACACTTGGGCATGAATGTCATTTAACAACAAAAGCTAGAACAAAAAGCTTTGCATTTAAAAGAATACATCTGTGATGGGGAAGCCAGGTTAAAGTGTTAATTTTATAATTATGTAATTAGCTGCAGGTTAGTCTAGTGAAGGTGTAATCACTTCTATTTTGGAGCATAGCTTTTGCTCTGTCCAATCATTGCCTCACCTGCTGAAACCCACATTCGGGTATTTTACAAACCAAAAACTTAAATACCTGTACAGCTCTCATTTTAAACTTATTTTCTCTAACCTTTACCCACAAAATTTGAATATTCAAAATAAAAGTACACAAAGAAGTCACAATTTTTCCACATTAGTTACTTACGTAGTTCCTCTCAAATGCAGCTCAACACTGCATTGAATTAGAGCTTGATAAGCCTACACACAAAACATACAAAGCACATTGTGGCATGATTCTGAATGAGCCAATCTAGCATTTCAACATCTGTTCAACTGTTGGAATTTTAACTATTATCTGACTCTATTAACCAACATTCATCCAACAATTATGCGCGCTCGTTTTGGACACTGCATTGAATTAGAGCTTGATAAACCCACACACAAAACATACAAAGCACATTGTGGCATGATTCTGAATGAGCCAATCTAGCATTTCAATATCTGTTCAACTTTCATCTTGAATTTCTATTATTTAAATAACAGGCAACATTCAACAGTTAATATGTTTTGCTTTACTTACCCAAATCAAACACATCACAAAAAAGCCTTAAATGAGCTAGTGGAGTAGATTGTATTAATTTGAGTGAAAGCTTAAGTCTTTTGGAGAATTTTGGAGAGAGATCGAGGGACACTGTGTTTAGCGTCGTAGGCCCAATGCTAACAATATGTAGCTCGTTGTAAAGGTCCTCATAAAAATAAATAAAACACACAACGCTTATCAGTATTATTAAAAGGGTGATTATAATGTACTTAAGTTTTCCCCAAAATAATTCGAGTACGTACGTTGTTGATATACCCTCTGTGTTCTCGTCACTTATCATTTTAGCATACTGTGTTTTAGCTAACGCACCAAGCAGTTTTCCAACACAGGCAACCTTGAAAAATTACAAAACACATTGTAAAGTAAGTCTAAAAAATGAGAGCCAGACATTTACCCAAGATTAATTAATTAATTCAATTATCGTTCGGGACTCACCGTGCTTTCAGCTCTTCTGCCGCACCTCAAAGACCGCGTAGCTTGCATTCGCTCCTTTTCTCACAGTTTGAATATGCTGCCTTCAAAAGAATCTGTAATTTTGACAACTCCAACTTGAATCTACAAAAATCAAGCAATAAGGTAGAAATAACTTCAAATATACTTTGAATAAAGATCTTTCACAGCATACAGAATTAATAAAATAACATTAATTAATAATGTTGATTTTGTTTATTAAAAAAAAAGTAACTGTGTTGACTGTTGGATGTGGCTGACGATGCTGGACCTGCCTTGTCAAATAGTTCATAGATGACAATCTTAGCTGTCTGGAATATTATAAAATGTTATCTTGTCCCTTAAGGGTTATTAAGTCACAGTTGGGGGTACATGTAAATTCACAAAATATAACGTCCAGCCTTGTTAAATTTAGCATAGATAAATACATGAATTTAATTTTAATTTTAATAAATCAATCAATCCTCTGTACTGCTTCTTGTCCTCACAAGGGTCCCCGGGAGTGCTGGAGCCTATCCCAGCTGTCTTCGGGCAGTCGACAGGGTACACCCTGAACTGGTTGCCAGTCAATCGCAGGGCACACAGAGACAAGCAACCATCCGCTCTCACACTCAGACCTTGGACCAGTGACCAATCAACCTATCATGAATGTTTTTGGAAAGTGGGAGGAAACCGGCGAAAACCCTAGCAGGCACAGGGAGAACCTTGCACTTCTGTACTGTGATGCGGACTTGCTAACCAGTCCGCCACCGTGCCGCTTGTTCTAAAGAGTCCCAGAAAATAAAAACACCCGTCCCTTAGTCAAAAGCGGAAAAAGTCCAACAACAACCCGACCATAATTTGCATTGTTCCATAAGTTAAATCAATGTCAAACCTAATAAAAGCTGACTTCTGGTCCTCAAAAATCCTACACTTATTTTAGTCCTTTCACAATCTCGCAGCATAGGCTCCATGGCCATGTCTCTATCGTTTTGGCATCCATTGAATAGTTCTACTGAGAATAGTCTTCGGGTGGTTACTATTAGCATAGCATGCATTAAATATCAAAAAGGCTCCAGAACAAATTTTCAAACCCATGCCCGCTTAGCTCATCCATAACCCATACAGGACCCAGACATGGTTGACCAGCTCTAACCTATGCCCACTTATCCCACACATAACCCAAACAGGACCGATAAATGGTGACCACTTCTAACCCATGCCCACTTAGCCCACACATAACCCAAATAGGACCCAGACATGGTTGACCAGCTCTAACCCATGCCCACTTGGCCCATATACAGCCCATATGAGACCCTCACATGGTTGACCAGTTCTAACCCATGCCCACTTAGCCCACACATAACCCAAATAGGACCTATAAATGGTTTCAGTAGTAGATTCAGTAGTTTTTATCATTACAGCATTTTCCCCTCTGTATAATGGACAGACATTAGGAGTGTTTCCTTACACTTAGATACGTTTATACTGTGTATATTTGCATGCTTTTTATGAATGTCTGCTGCTAATGTTATACATTAACGGCTACATTACGCCGCCGACTCTGTGTGAGCTATATCTTTGCTGCTGTAACACCTCAAATTTCCCCATTGTGGGACTAATAAAGGACATCTTTATCTTTATCTTTACCAGTTCTAACCCATGCCCACTTAGCCCATACACAACCCGTATTGCACCCACAACATTTGCCCAGTTTAAGCCCATGCCCACCAATCCCAGATGGCGCCCACATGGAACCCTGTACCATTGCCCACTTCTAGCCCATTCCCACTTGGTACCCAGGAATCCCGCATTTACCCCATTTGGGGCCCAGTTGGACATGTTGGCTGGGTACAGTACTTTTATTCTTGCAGTATTTTTATCATTGCAGTATTTTCAATCATTCAGTATTTTTTTTTATCATTGCAGCGTTTTTATTTATTTCCCCTCTGAACCATAGACAGGCATTAGGAGTGTTTCCTTACACTTGTATATGTTGTGGGCTGTAAGTGTGTATATACATGGGGATCTGTGTATATACGTATATACTGTGTATATTTGCATGCTTTTTATGAATGCCTGCTGCCAATGTTATACATTAACGGCTACATTACGTCGGTGCCACTGTGTGATGTATATCTTTGCTGCTGTAACACTGCAAATGTCCCCGTTATGGGACAATTAAAAGACATCTTTATCTTTAGAAATTGAAGATTCACTTGCGAGGCCATTTTCAACACGGACCTTTCAAGAGAAGCTATATCGTCCAACACTCGGTCAGTGCTGTCTAAGTGCTTTTCTGTATATTGTTTGTCCACCCGTGGTGTCATAAATTATGGTATAATGAGGGGGATTTATTCAAGTAGGACGAAGTAGGACTTCATTGAAGGCCCAGGTGTGAAATGCATGGCCCTCCACTGGTTCAAATAATGTCTAAAACTAAATTACCAGTTACATGTGCAATTTCAATATTCAACAATTATCTCAACAAAAAAGGACAATCTGAATTTTTTTTAAATGCACAATAAAACAGAAAAGCCATTTCCGGGTATTTTACAATTCAGTCTTCATTGGGGAAAAAACATTCAACAATTTGCTTTTCTTATTTAACACATAGTTCAGCACAGCAGGTGGCGGACAAGCACCTTAAAATGTCATTCGCCTACACAAGGAAGAAGAACATGCCCGAGGCGCTCCCGTGTCCTCGTCTTTCGGACAACCTGAGAATAATGTTCTTGAGGATTAAAGTTTATAAATGTAAGTATGATGTGATTTTTTATTTTATTTTATGTTGTTGAACAGTGTTTTTGTTTATTTTATAATTTCGTCATTAAAAGGCTGTGGCGGTTGGAGAGTCAGCTTCGTGTTAGGGCGTGTTAAAGATCCCGATACCCACACTACACCCTCATTGAAGTATATACGAGTAAAATTATTCGAGCGCGCAGCCAAAGTATATTGTCCACAATTATTTGCGGACTTAACCAAAATCCCATTGAACTGGCGATGTTCGGTGGAATTCTTGTGCCCATGCTGAAAAAAATTCTCTTCAAATGTACATATCGAATTATGACATTATGATAAACAGTTGCATGTGTGCAATTTCGGTCACTCTTTTAAAGTCACCTACGTGTTTTGTCCGAGTGCAGCTAGCGTACTTAGCGACCTTGTGTGCATGCGCCGCAGATTGTGAGAGCGCCTCAAATAGTACAAATGAAGCTATAGCTTGTTCCGGTGGGTCCCAAGCCAGGGTTTTTTCCTAACTACCACATTACTTAAGTTTTAATATCACTCTCAACGTCAAAATTGTTACAAATAAATACATAATATAACGTGCCGCCAAGCTCGATGACATAGGAGGCGGAAGTTGGTGTCGTCACACGCATTGTCCCAATTTTGCAATATCGGTACGCTTGGAACCTGTGCTCTGCAACACCCCATGTACACGTCAACGAGGAACGTATGGTGTAGAGTGTTTATTGCGATTGGGCCATTCTTTGTCACGGTCTTCTCTCTGACAAATTGGCATATTTAGCAGCCAAAATATAATGAGCCGTTGCTGTGATAGTAGTTGCAGCCCAAGGTTATTTTAGTAAACGAAAATGAACTCAAAACTTGAATAGAAAAAAATAAAATTCGATAATGAAAAAAATACAGTGAACCCTCGGTTATCGCGGTTAATGGGGACCGAGACCACCCGCGAAAACTGAAAATCCGCGAAGTAGCGGCGCACCTTCAAAAATGCTTAAAAAAAAAAGTGCGAAGTAGTGGTGCACCTTCAAAAATGTTTAAAAAAAAAAAATTAATAAATATATATATATATATATATATATATATATATATATACACACGGGTAGAGAGAGAGAGAGTGAAATTCATGCTATAACAAAAAAAAAAAAATTATTATTAAAACTTATTATTTTTTTATTCCCCAGCCATTATTTTTGTATTTATTCAATTACTTCTTTTTGTATTTTTTTAATTGCTTCGACCTTTACCTGCTGGTACGCCGTCCGGTGTGCCCTGTGAAATGAAAGGTGGCATTCTTCATTTATTTTTTTTATTCATTTATTCATTCATAACTGACAGCCTCGCGCTCCGCTCGTGCTCGGGCGGAAGAGGTGCTCCTCTTCGGCTTAATTGTCATGCACGCCGGACCTGCTCCCCCGAAGCGTGTCTCCGTTCGATTGAACTCGGTTTCATTTCGCCCCGCCCGTGCCCGGGGAAGGTGCTCCTATTCGGCTTAACTGTGACACACGCCCGCCCTCCTCCCCCGGAGCTTCCATTCGGTTAAACTTAAGGGCCGTTTGGCACCGCCCGTGCCCGGGGAAGGTGCTTCTCTTCGGCTTAACTGTGACGCGAGCATGCCCTCCTCCTCCGGAGCTTCCATTCGGTTAAACTTAGGGGCCGCTTGACACCGCCCGTGCCCGGGGAAGCTGCTCC
This sequence comes from Idiotropiscis lumnitzeri, assembly GCF_059441095.1. NCBI lineage: Eukaryota > Metazoa > Chordata > Actinopteri > Syngnathiformes > Syngnathidae > Idiotropiscis > Idiotropiscis lumnitzeri. The sequence continues at coordinate 448,502 of NW_028283690.1, forward strand.
TCTTCGGCTTAACTGCCACGCACGCCGGCCGGCCTCCTCCGGAGCTCTCGTACGCTCCCGAACAGAGCGAAATGTCGCCCCGCTAGTGCCCGGGCGGAAGTTGTTCCTCTTCGGCTTAACTGCCACGCACGCTGGCCGGAGCTCTGGTACGGTCCGAACCGCGCGAAACGTCGCCCCAAATCGTGCCCGGGGGAACGTGCTCTTCTTCGTCCACTCTCCTCTTCGCCCACGCTCTTCTTCGGCGCATGCCGGCCGTCTAACAGCTCCAGCGCCCCGTCGTGCCGCTCGGCGAAACTACAATGTCCCCGAATATTTTTTAGACCCGCGAAGCACTGAACCCGCGAAAGGTGAACCGCGAAGTAGCGAGGGTTCACTGTAAAATGAAAATGCTCTTTCAAAAATTAAAACTATCTAAAACTAGTGATGGCAAAATGAAGCCCCATAAAGCAGCCAAGCCCTGCAGGGAAATACTTCACACACGAATGGGCTTCGAGATGCTTCATTTTTCTTGACTACGCCATCCCGTGGACAGAAAAATGTATAACATGCTTGGTGCATGCAATAAAATGGTGAGCTGTAAATCATGCTCTGCTTACCAAACAATATGTATTTGAAGAGTGATTTTAATTGTTCTGTTTTACTTTGTCTTCTCACTTCTCCAATATTCAGACAGCTCCGCCAAGACCAACGTTTCACCCCCACACTGATATAAAATGGACCCAACCGTTTGGGTCTCTTTCCAAATTTGGTACCAAAGCCTCCCCCACAGTGCGGCAGCTATCTTGAATTGGCCCGTTCCCAGAGAGTTTTACTTCATTCAGTGTCATTCAGTATTATTCAAAATCTTTCAGTGTCATTCCAAATCATTCAATGTCATTCACGATCTTTCCACATCCTTCCACCTTCCATCGTTCAGTGTCATTCCACATTCTCTTTGATATATAACATAACATAACAATAACATAATCCTGGGTCAGCAGACACCTAATTAATGTGTTAATACATGATACATTTTTATATAAGCAACACTTATGATTGTAACGTATTTTTAATTCTTTCTAGGCGGGAACTGTCCGAACAAAAAATTCATGCAATTTGTAATTAGACACTTTGTCATACAAAAAGTCACTCAGGGCAAGAGAAAAAAAATTGTCACTTGCCCTAGTTGGGCAAGTAATTTGGCCACTCGGGCAAGGCAAATTTTAGTGGCACTTGCCCTATGGGGAAGCAGTTTTTAAAGTTAACTTCGAACCCTGTGATGGTGTCTTGTGACCAGTCTTTATCAGCTGATGTTCCATGAAGGCGTGCCTTACCTGTCACAAGAATGAAGGCAAGTCACGCCCCCCGCTGTCCGTTCACTCCGCCAAGATGCTGCTCCAGGTGGTAGAGAGGATGAAGGCTCCCTTGTCTCTGTTCATGGTTTTTATGCCTCGCTTGCAGATCTCAATTGCTTCTTTGATCCAGCGCTGTAGTTTGTTCTCTCCGGTGCGGATGACCCTGCCCTTCTCCCAGTCCATGATGTGGTTTTCCCTTTTGCAGTGGTCAGTGATTGCTGATTTGTAATGTTCATGTTGTGCTTGTTCTTTTACTGCTCTGATTTTTTAATTTTTTTGACAGGTAAGTCACACCCTCATGGAACATCAGCTGATAAAGACGGGTCTCAAGACACCATCATGCGACACTCTGAAGAAGGCGAAAGACTCGCCGAAACATGTCAGGTAAAAAATTAACCTAAAACATAATTGTCTGCTTTTAATGAATCAGTCAAATATCAATAATAAGAAGACAAAATGAACCTAATACAAATAAATGAATGCTTAATAACTCCCCTGGACATGCTCCTAAAAATCCAAACCTTCACCTGTAAATAAAACGTCCCGACCTGAAGACATCTTAATGTTATTATTTTGTTATACACACAGCGCCGCCAAGTGGAATCAAAAATTTGTTTTTATTTTAATTTTCACGTACTGCACGGTGCCCTTTTGACGAATCCGACTGAAAATTAGTCAGAAAAGACTCACTTACTCTCTGCCGAATTTTGTGACGTTTTGGCAAAAGGCGTGGCTATTACGGTGCTGAAAAGTCCGATTGTACTCTGTGGCAACAAAAGCTCCGGCAACATTACTCAGATGATCCTATCTTCTCGAAGTTGTACACATTTGAGGATACTTCAGCCCTGAAGACATCTACCAACTTATTTTTCATCGTAGTAGTAGCGCCACCAACTGGTAAAAGCTAATACAAGTTATTTTCTTAGATGTTTTTCTCCGTGCAACTCAACAAGGTCGCCCTCATATATGCTCGGAGGACTGTTTCGGCCATGAGGATGTCACAATACGAAATTCATCCTTTTTCGTGAAAAGTTGTGGGAGTGGCATTGCACTGTTTGGCAATAAAACAACGCTGATTATGAGGTTCTAAATATGAACGACAACTCGTGAAACTTGACACACACATCAGGCAGAGCAAATTTATCAATATTTTATACGTTAGTTGTGCAGCTTTTTTGAAATGGCTCGCCATGGCCCTCGAGAAATGTTCAAAAAAGCAGCCCTGGTTGAGTGTTTCACCTCGCTTTTTGTAAATTTTATGGAGTACAGTGAACCCTCGGTTATCGCGGTTAATGGGGACCGAGACCACCCGCGGAAACTGAAAATCCGCGAAGTAGCGGCGCACCTTCAAAAATGCTTAAAAGAAAATACAATATATATAATAAATATATATATATATATATATATATATATATATATACGGGGAGAGAGAGAGAGAGAGAGTGAAATTCATGTTATAACAAAAAAACCAAATTATTATTAAAACGTATTATTTTTTTATTCCCCAGCCATTCTTTTTGTATTTATTTAATTACTCCGACTTTTACCAGCTGGTACGCCGTCCGGTGTTCCCTGTGAAATGAAAGGTGGCATTCTTTAATTATTTATTTATTTATTCATTTATTCATTCATAACTGACAGCTTCGCGCTCCGTTCGTGTCCGGGCGGAAGAGGTGTTCCAATTCGGCTTAACTGTGACACACGCCCGCCCTCCTCCCCCGGAGCTTCCATTCGGTTAAACTTAGGGGCCGCTTGGCACCGCCCGTGCCCGGGGAAGGTGCTCCTCTTCGGCTTACTGTGACGCGAGCATGCCCGCCTCCTCCGGAGCTTCCATTCGGTTAAACTTAGGGGCCGCTTGGAACCGCCCGTGCCCGGCAAAGGTGCTCCTCTTCGGCTTACTGTGACGCGAGCATGCCCTCCTCCTCCGGAGCTTCCATTTGGTTAAACTTAGGGGCCGCTTGGAACCGCCCGTGCCTGGGGAAGGTGCTCCTCTTCGGCTTACTGTGACGCGAGCATGCCCTCCTCCTCCGGAGCTTCCATTCGGTTAAACTTAGGGGCCGCTTGGCACCGCCCGTGCCCGGGGACGGTGCTCCTCTACGGCTTAACTGCCACGCACGCCGGCCGGAGCCTTGGTACGGTCCGAACCGCGCGAAACGTCGCCACCGATCGTGTCCGGGGGAACGTGCTCTTCTTCGTCCACTCTCCTCTTCGCCCACGCTCTTCTCCGGCGCACGCCGGCCGTCTAACCGCTCCAGCGCCCGTCGTGCCGCTCGGCGAAACTACAATGCCCCCGAATATTTTTTATACCCGCGAAGCACTGAACCCGCGAAAGGTGAACCGCGAAGTAGCGAGGGTTCACTGTATGTATAAGACCAAGACCTACAAAAAAGTCTCTTGAAGCAATGAGCTAGGTTTTACAGGAAGTCGGCCATTTTGAATTTACTTAAAAGGGGCGGGTCACCACAATGGACTTTGTGTAGAAATTATTATTGGGGCCCGAGCAGCGACCGCGGCGAGGTCCCTATTGTTTATGTAGAAATTATTATTAGGGCCCGAGCAGCGACCGCTACGAGGTCCCCATTGTTTTTGTGGAAATTATTATTATTATTATTATTAGGGCCCGAGCAGTGACCGCTGCGAGGTCCCTATTGTTTTTCTAGAAATTGTTATTAGGGCCCGAGCTGCGACGGCTGCGAGGTCCCTATTGTTTTTGTAGAAAATATCATTACTTTTATTATTATTATTATTATTATTATTAGGGCCTGAGCAGCGACCGCTGCGAAGTCCCTGTTGTTTTTGTAGAAATTATTATTATTATTATTTTTCCGATTGTACGATCGCATTTTTGACCCCGAAACATGCACAAAAACTCACCAAACTTGGCAGTCTCATCGGGCATGGCGAGAAATTTGATATTTTAACGTCTAATATGAACAGGAAGTGAGTTATGAATTTTTGAAAGTCCGACTTTTGCCCTTTTTTGCATGTTTACAGGGGTCATTCTTTTGCACCCTGATCCTAAAGGCTTCATCTGATTGCCTTAAAATTCTGTCTGTAGCATCTTAAGACCTGGGACAAACACTGGGGCTAAAATCTTTTGTTTCCGAAATACTATATGACGGGGGCGGGGCTTCAAAGTTTTCACTTAAGATTTCCTTCGCCGCAATGGACAAAATGCTTAATAACTCTCCTGCACATGCTGCTAAAAATCCAAAACTTCACATGTACATAAAGAGTCGGTACCTGAAGACATCTATATGTTTATATTCTGTTATACACCTTGCGCCAATCAATAACATTTTTTACATTTTGACGTACTGCACGGTGCCCTTTTAACGAATCCGATTGAAAATTGGCTAGAAAAGACTCAAGACATTGATCTTACTCTATCCCTATTTTTGTGACTTTCCTTCGAAGGGCGTGGCTATTACGGTGCCGCAGAGTCTGATTATTCTCCGTGGCAACAAAAGTTCCTGCAAAATGATTCAGATGATCCATCTTCTCGAAATTTTTCACATTTGAGGATATTCAGGCCCTGAAGACGGCTGCCAACTTATTTTTGATCGCAGTGGTAGCGCCACCAACTGGTTAAAACAAATACAAATTATTTTCGTTGATGTTTTTCTCCGGGCAGGTTCACAAAATCTACCTTATATTTGCTCGGATGAGTGTTTAGGCCTTGAGGATGTCACAATACGAAAGTCTTTCGCCTTCTTCAGAGTGTCACATGATGGTGTCTTGTGACCCGTCTTTATCAGCTGATGTTCCATGAGGGCGTGACTTACCTGTCACAAGAATGAAGGCAAGTCACACCCCCCGCTGTCCATTCACTCCGCCAAGATGCTGCTCTAGGTGGTAGAGAGGATGAAGGCTCCCTTGTCTCTGTTCATGGTTTTTATGCCTCGCTTGCAGATCTCAATGGCCTCTCTGATCCAGCGCTGTTGTTTGTTCTCTTCGGTGCGGATGACCCTGCCCTTCTCCCGGTCCATGATGTGGTTTTCCCTTTTGCAGTGGTCAGTGATTGCTGATTTGTAATGTTCATGTTGTGCTTGTTCTTTTACTGCTCTGATTTTTCATTTTTTTGACAGGTAAGTCACACCCTCATGGAACATCAGCTGATAAAGACGGGTCTCAAGACACCATCATGCGACACTCTGAAGAAGGCGAAAGACTCGCCGAAACATGTCAGGTAAAAAATTAACCTAAAACATAATTGTCTGCTTTTAATGAATCAGTCAAATATCAATAATAAGAAGACAAAATGAACCTAATACAAATAAATGAATGCTTAATAACTCCCCTGCACATGCTCCTGAAAATCCAAACCTTCACCTGTAAATAAAACGTCCCGACCTGAAGACATCTTAATGTTATTATTTTGTTATACACACAGCGCCGCCAAGTGGAATCAAAAATGTGTTTTTATTTTAATTTTCACATCCTGCACGGTGCCCTTTTGACAAATCCGACTGAAAATTAGTCAGAAAAGACTCAAGACAATGATCTTTCTCTCTGCCGAATTTTGTGACGTTTTGGCAAAAGGCGTGGCTATTACGGTGCTGAAAAGTCAGATTGTACTCTGTGGCAACAAAAGCTCCGGCAACATGACTCAGATGATCCTATCTTCTCGAAGTTGTACACATTTGAGGATACTTCAGCCCTGAAGACATCTACCAACTTATTTTTCATCGTAGTAGTAGCGCCACCAACTGGTAAAAGCTAATACAAGTTATTTTCTTGGATGTTTTTCTCCGTGCAACTCAACAAGGTCGCCCTCATATATGCTCGGATGACTGTTTCGGCCATGAGGATGTCACAATACGAAATTCGTCCTTTTTCGTGTAAAGTTGTGGGAGTGGCATTGCACTGTTCGGCAATAAAACAACGCTGATTATGAGGTTCTAAATATGAACGACAACTCGTGAAACTTTACACACACATCAGGCCGAGCAAATTTATCAATATTTTATACGTTAGTTGTGCAGCTTTTTTGAAATGGCTCGCCATGGCCCTCGAGAAATGTTAAAAAAAGCAGCCCTGGTTGAGTGTTTCACCTCGCTTTTTGTAAATTTTATGGAGTACAGTGAACCCTCGGTAATCGCGGTTAATGGGGACAGAGACCACCCGCGAAAACTGAAAATCCGCGAAGTAGCGGCGCACCTTCAAAAATGCTTAAAAAAATATACAATATATATAATAAATATATAAATATATATATATATATATATATATATATATATATATATATATATATATATATATATATATATATATATATATATATATATATATATATATATATATATATACGGGGAGAGAGAGAGTGAAATTCATGTTATAACAAAAAAACCAAATTATTATTAAAACGTATTATTTTTTTATTCCCCAGCCATTCTTTTTGTATTTATTTAATTACTCCGACTTTTATCTGCTGGTACGCCGTCCGGTGTGCCCTGGGAAATGAAAGGTGGCATTCTTTATTCATTTATTTATTTATTCTTTTATACATTCATAACTGACAGCTTCGCGCTCCGCTCGTGCCCGGGCGGAAGAGGTGCTCCAATTCGGCTTAACTGTGACACACACCCGCCCTCCTCCCCCGGAGCTTCCATTCGGTTAAACTTAGGGGCCGCTTGGCACCGCCCGTGCCCGGGGAAGGTGCTCCTCTTCGGCTTACTGTGACGCGAGCATGCCCTCCTCCTCCGGAGCTTCCATTCGGTTAAACTTAGGGGCCGCTTGGAATCGCCCGTGCCCGGGGAAGGTGCTCCTCTTCGGCTTACTGTGACGCGAGCATGCCCTCCTCCTCCGGAGCTTCCATTCGGTTAAACTTAGGGGCCGCTTGGCACCGCCCGTGCCCGGGGAAGGTTCTCCTCTACGGCTTAACTGCCACGCACGCCGGCCGGAGCTCTGGTACTGTCCGAACCGCGCGAAACGTCGCCACCGATCGTGTCCGGGGGAACGTGCTCTTCTTCGTCCACTCTCCTCTTCGCCCACGCTCTTCTTCGGCGCACACCGGCCGTCTAACCGCTCCAGCGCCCCGTCGTGCCGCTCGACGAAACTACAATGCCCCCGAATATTTTTTAGACCCGCGAAGCACTGAACCCGCGAAAGGTGAACCGCCAAGTAGCGAGGGTTCACTGTATGTATAAGACCAAGACCTACAAAAAAGTCTCTTGGAGCAATGAGCTAGGTTTTACAGGAAGTCGGCCATTTTGAATTTACTTAAAAGGGGGCGGGTCACCACCATGGACTTTGTGTAGAAATTATAATTGGGGCCCGAGCAGCGACCGCGGCGAGGTCCCTATTGTTTTTGTAGAAATTATTATTATTATTATTATTAGGGCCCGAGCAGTGACCGCTGCGAGGTCCCTATTGTTTTTCTAGAAATTGTTATTAGGGCCCGAGCTGCGACGGCTGCGAGGTCCCTATTGTTTTTGTAGAAAATATTATTACTTTTATTATTATTATTATTATTATTATTAGGGCCTGAGCAGCGACCGCTGCGAAGTCCCTGTTGTTTTTGTAGAAATTATTATTATTATTATTTTTCCGATTGTTCGATTGCATTTTTGACCCCCGAAACATGCACAAAAACTCACCAAACTTGGCAGTCTCATCGGGCATGGCGAGAAATTTGATATTTTAAACGTCTAATATGAACAGGAAGTGAGTTATGAATTTTTGAAAGTCCGACTTTTGCCCTTTTTTGCATGTTTACAGGGGTCATTCTTTTGCACCCTGATCCTAAAGGCTTCATCTGATTGCCTTAAAATTCTGTCTGTAGCATCTTAAGACCTGGGACAAACACTGGGGCTAAAACTTTTTGTTTCCGAAATACAATATGACGGGGGCGGGGCTTCGAAGTTTTCACTTAAGATTTCCTTCGCCGCAATGGACAAAATGCTTAATAACTCTCTTGCACATGCTGCTAAAAATCCAAAACTTCACATGTACATAAAGAGTCGGTACCTGAAGACATCTATATGTTTATATTCAGTTATACACCTTGCGCCAATCAATATCATTTTTTACATTTTGACGTACTGCACGGTGCCCTTTTAACGAATCCGATTGAAAATTGGCTAGAAAAGACTCAAGACATTGATCTTACTCTATCCCTATTTTTGTGACTTTCCTTCGAAGGGCGTGGCTATTACGGTGCCGCAGAGTCTGATTATTCTCCGTGGCAACAAAAGTTCCTGCAAAATGATTCAGATGATCCATCTTCTCGAAATTTTTCACATTTGAGGATATTCAGGCCCTGAAGACGGCTGCCAACTTATTTTTGATCGCAGTGGTAGCGCCACCAACTGGTTAAAACAAATACAAATTATTTTCGTTGATGTTTTTCTCCGGGCAGGTTAACAAAATCTACCTTATATTTGCTCGGATTAGTGTTTAGGCCTTGAGGATGTCACAATACGAAAGTCTTTCACCTTCTTCAGAGTGTCACATGATGGTGTCTTGTGGCCCGTCTTTATCAGCTGATGTTCCATGAGGGCGTGACTTACCTGTCACAAGAATGAAGGCAAGTCACGCCCCCCGCTGTCCGTTAACTCCGCCAAGATGCTGGTCCAGGTGGTAGAGAGGATGAAGGCTCCCTTGTCTCTGTTCATGGTTTTTATGCCTTGCTTGCAGATCTCAATGGCCTCTCTGATCCAGCGCTGTTGTTTGTTCTCTTCTGTGCGGATGACCCTGCCCTTCTCCCGGTCCATGATGTGGTTTTCCCTTTTGCAGTGGTCAGTGATTGCTGATTTGTAATGTTCATGTTGTGCTTGTTCTTTTACTGCTCTGATTTTTCATTTTTTTGACAGGTAAGTCACACCCTCATGGAACATCAGCTGATAAAGACGGGTCTCAAGACACCATCATGCGACACTCTGAAGAAGGCGAAAGACTCGCCGAAACATGTCAGGTAAAAAATTTACCGAAAACATAATTGTCTGCTTTTAATGAATCTGTCAAATATCAATAATAAGAAGACAAAATGAACCTAATACAAATAAATGAATGCTTAATAACTCCCCTGCACATGCTCCTAAAAATCCAAACCTTCACCTGTAAATAAAATGTCCCGACCTGAAGACATCTTAATGTTATTATTTTGTTATACACACAGCGCCGCCAAGTGGAATCAAAAATTTGTTTTTATTTTAATTTTCACGTACTGCACCGTGCCCTTTTGACGAATCCGACTGAAAATTAGTCAGAAAAGACTCAAGACAATGATCTTACTCTCTGCCGAGTTTTGTGACGTTTTGGCAAAAGGCGTGGCTATTACGGTGCTGAAAAGTCCGATTGTACTTTGTGGCAACAAAAGCTCCGGCAACATGACTCAGATGATCCTATCTTCTCGAAGTTGTACACATTTGAGGATACTTCAGCCCTGAAGACATCTACCAACTTATTTTTCATCGTAGTAGTAGCGCCACCAACTGGTAAAAGCTAATAAAAGTTATTTTCTTGGATGTTTTTCTCCGTGCAACTCAACAAGGTCGCCCTCATATATGCTCGGAGGACTGTTTCGGCCATGAGGATGTCACAATACGAAATTCATCCTTTTTCGTGAAAAGTTGTGGGAGTGGCATTGCACTGTTTGGCAATAAAACAACGCTGATTATGAGGTTCTAAATATGAACGACAACTCGTGAAACTTGACACACACATCAGGCAGAGCAAATTTATCAATATTTTATACGTTAGTTGTGCAGCTTTTTTGAAATGGCTCGCCATGGCCCTCGAGAAATGTTCAAAAAAGCAGCCCTGGTTGAGTGTTTCACCTCGCTTTTTGTAAATTTTATGGAGTACAGTGAACCCTCGGTTATCGCGGTTAATGGGGACCGAGACCACCCGCGGAAACTGAAAATCCGCGAAGTAGCGGCGCACCTTCAAAAATGCTTAAAAGAAAATACAATATATATAATAAATATATATATATATATATATATATATATATATATATATATATATATATATATATATATATATATATATATATATATATATATATATATATATACGGAGAGAGAGAGAGAGAGAGTGAAATTCATGTTATAACAAAAAAAACAAATTATTATTAAAACGTATTATTTTTTTATTCCCCAGCCATTCTTTTTGTATTTATTTAATTACTCCGACATTTACCTGCTGGTACGCCGTCCGGTGTTCCCTGTGAAATGAAAGGTGGCATTCTTTAATTATTTATTTATTTATTCATTTATTCATTCATAACTGACAGCTTCGCGCTCCGTTCGTGTCCGGGCGGAAGAGGTGTTCCAATTCGGCTTAACTGTGACACACGCCCGCCCTCCTCCCCCGGAGCTTCCATTCGGTTAAACTTAGGGGCCGCTTGGCACCGCCCGTGCCCGGGGAAGGTGCTCCTCTTCGGCTTACTGTGACGCGAGCATGCCCGCCTCCTCCGGAGCTTCCATTCGGTTAAACTTAGGGGCCGCTTGGAACCGCCCGTGCCCGGCAAAGGTGCTCCTCTTCGGCTTACTGTGACGCGAGCATGCCCTCCTCCTCCGGAGCTTCCATTTGGTTAAACTTAGGGGCCGCTTGGAACCGCCCGTGCCTGGGGAAGGTGCTCCTCTTCGGCTTACTGTGACGCGAGCATGCCCTCCTCCTCCGGAGCTTCCATTCGGTTAAACTTAGGGGCCGCTTGGCACCGCTCGTGCCCGGGGACGGTGCTCCTCTACGGCTTAACTGCCACGCACGCCGGCCGGAGCCCTGGTACGGTCCGAACCGCGCGAAACGTCGCCACCGATCGTGTCCGGGGGAACGTGCTCTTCTTCGTCCACTCTCCTCTTCGCCCACGCTCTTCTTCGGCGCACGCCGGCCGTCTAACCGCTCCAGCGCCCGTCGTGCCGCTCGGCGAAACTACAATGCCCCCGAATATTTTTTATACCCGCGAAGCACTGAACCCGCGAAAGGTGAACCGCGAAGTAGCGAGGGTTCACTGTATGTATAAGACCAAGACCTACAAAAAAGTCTCTTGGAGCAATGAGCTAGGTTTTACAGGAAGTCGGCCATTTTGAATTTACTTAAAAGGGGCGGGTCACCACAATGGACTTTGTGTAGAAATTATTATTGGGGCCCGAGCAGCGACCGTGGCGAGGTCCCTATTGTTTATGTAGAAATTATTATTAGGGCCCGAGCAGCGACCGCTACGAGGTCCCCATTGTTTTTGTGGAAATTATTATTATTATTATTATTAGGGCCCGAGCAGTGACCGCTGCGAGGTCCCTATTGTTTTTCTAGAAATTGTTATTAGGGCCCGAGCTGCGACGGCTGCGAGGTCCCTATTGTTTTTGTAGAAAATATTATTACTTTTATTATTATTATTATTATTATTATTAGGGCCTGAGCAGCGACCGCTGCGAAGTCCCTGTTGTTTTTGTAGAAATTATTATTATTATTATTTTTCCGATTGTACGATCGCATTTTTGACCCCGAAACATGCACAAAAACTCACCAAACTTGGCAGTCTCATCGGGCATGGCGAGAAATTTGATATTTTAACGTCTAATATGAACAGGAAGTGAGTTATGAATTTTTGAAAGTCCGACTTTTGCCCTTTTTTGCATGTTTACAGGGGTCATTCTTTTGCACCCTGATCCTAAAGGCTTCATCTGATTGCCTTAAAATTCTGTCTGTAGCATCTTAAGACCTGGGACAAACACTGGGGCTAAAATCTTTTGTTTCCGAAATACTATATGACGGGGGCGGGGCTTCAAATTTTTCACTTAAGATTTCCTTCGCCGCAATGGACAAAATGCTTAATAACTCTCCTGCACATGCTGCTAAAAATCCAAAACTTCACATGTACATAAAGAGTCGGTACCTGAAGACATCTATATGTTTATATTCTGTTATACACCTTGCGCCAATCAATAACATTTTTTACATTTTGACGTACTGCACGGTGCCCTTTTAACGAATCCGATTGAAAATTGGCTAGAAAAGACTCAAGACATTGATCTTACTCTATCCCTATTTTTGTGACTTTCCTTCGAAGGGCGTGGCTATTACGGTGCCGCAGAGTCTGATTATTCTCCGTGGCAACAAAAGTTCCTGCAAAATGATTCAGATGATCCATCTTCTCGAAATTTTTCACATTTGAGGATATTCAGGCCCTGAAGACGGCTGCCAACTTATTTTTGATCGCAGTGGTAGCGCCACCAACTGGTTAAAACAAATACAAATTATTTTCGTTGATGTTTTTCTCCGGGCAGGTTCACAAAATCTACCTTATATTTGCTCGGATGAGTGTTTAGGCCTTGAGGATGTCACAATACGAAAGTCTTTCGCCTTCTTCAGAGTGTCACATGATGGTGTCTTGTGACCCGTCTTTATCAGCTGATGTTCCATGAGGGCGTGACTTACCTGTCACAAGAATGAAGGCAAGTCACGCCCCCCGCTGTCCGTTCACTCCGCCAAGATGCTGCTCCAGGTGGTAGAGAGGATGAAGGCTCCCTTGTCTCTGTTCATGGTTTTTATGCCTCGCTTGCAGATCTCAATGGCCTCTCTGATCCAGCGCTGTTGTTTGTTCTCTTCGTTGCGGATGACCCTGCCCTTCTCCCGGTCCATGATGTGGTTTTCCCTTTTGCAGTGGTCAGTGATTGCTGATTTGTAATATTCATGTTGTGCTTGTTCTTTTACTGCTCTGATTTTTCATTTTTTTGACAGGTAAGTCACACCCTCATGGAACATCAGCTGATAAAGACGGGTCTCAAGACACCATCATGCGACACTCTGAAGAAGGCGAAAGACTCGCCGAAACATGTCAGGTAAAAAATTAACCTAAAACATAATTGTCTGCTTTTAATGAATCTGTCAAATATCAATAATAAGAAGACAAAATGAACCTAATACAAATAAATGAATGCTTAATAACTCCCCTGCACATGCTCCTAAAAATCCAAACCTTCACCTGTAAATAAAACGTCCCGACCTGAAGACATCTTAATGTTATTATTTTGTTATACACACAGCGCCGCCAAGTGGAATCAAAAATGTGTTTTTATTTTAATTTTCACGTACTGCACGGTGCCCTTTTGACGAATCCGACTGAAAATTTGTCAGAAAAGACTCAAGACAATGATCTTACTCTCTGCCGAATTTTGTGACGTTTTGGCAAAAGGCGTGGCTATTACGGTGCTGAAAAGTCCGATTGTACTTTGTGGCAACAAAAGCTCCGGCAACATGACTCAGATGATCCTATCTTCTCGAAGTTGTACACATTTGAGGATACTTCAGCCCTGAAGACATCTACCAACTTATTTTTCATCGTAGTAGTAGCGCCACCAACTGGTAAAAGCTAATACAAATTATTTTCTTGGATGTTTTTCTCCGTGCAACTCAACAAGGTCGCCCTCATATATGCTCGGATGACTGTTTCGGCCATGAGGATGTCACAATACGAAATTCATCCTTTTTCGTGAAAAGTTGTGGGAGTGGCATTGCACTGTTCGGCAATAAAACAACGCTGATTATGAGGTTCTAAATATGAACGACAACTCGTGAAACTTTACACACACATCAGGCAGAGCAAATTTATCAATATTTTATACGTTAGTTGTGCAGCTTTTTTGAAATGGCTCGCCATGGCCCTCGAGAAATGTTCAAAAAAGCAGCCCTGGTTGAGTGTTTCACCTCGCTTTTTGTAAATTTTATGGAGTACAGTGAACCCTCGGTTATCGCGGTTAATGTTAAAATGGTCGAATGGTCAATGACAAGAATTGCAGTGCAAGCACGTATTATCGGCGCGGGTTCGATCCCCACCTGATGTGCCTCGCATGATTTCTTTGGCTGCCAGGATGGCCGAGTGGTCTAAGGCGCCGCGTTCAGGACCCAGTCTCCCCACGAGGCCTGGGTTCGAATCTCAAATTTCCCCATTGTGGGACTAATAAAGGGAATATTATATTATTATTATTATATTATAATGGGGACCGAGACCACCCGCAAAAACTGAAAATCCGCGAAGTAGCGGCGCACCTTCAAAAATGCTTAAAAAAAAATACAATATATATAATAAATATATAAATATATATATATATATATATTTATATATATATATATATATATATATACGAGGAGAGAGAGAGAGAGTGAAATTCATGTTATAACAAAAAAACCAAATTATTATTAAAACGTATTATTTTTTTATTCCCCAGCCATTCTTTTTGTATTTATTTAATTACTCCGACTTTTACCTGCTGGTACGCCGTCCGGTGTGCCCTGTGAAATGAAAGGTGGCATTCTTTATTTATTTATTTATTTATTCATTTATTCATTCATAACTGACAGCTTCGCGCTCCGTTCGTGCCCGGGCGGAAGAGGTGTTCCAATTCGGCTTAACTGTGACACACGCCCGCCCTCCTCCCCCGGAGCTTCCATTCGGTTAAACTTAGGGGCCGCTTGGCACCGCCCGTGCCCGGGGAAGGTGCTCCTCTTCGGCTTACTGTGTCGCGAGCATGCCCTCCTCCTCCGGAGCTTCCATTCGGTTAAACTTAGGGGCCGCTTGGAACCGCCCGTGCCCGGCGAAGGTGCTCCTCTTCGGCTTACTGTGACGCGAGCATGCCCTCCTCCTCCGGAGCTTCCATTCGGTTAAACTTAGGGGCCGCTTGGAACCGCCCGTGCCCGGGGAAGGTGCTCCTCTTCGGCTTACTGTGACGCGAGCATGCCCTCCTCCTCCGGAGCTTCCATTCGGTTAAACTTAGGGGCCGCTTGGCACCGCCCGTGCCCGGGGAAGGTGCTCCTCTACGGCTTAACTGCCACGCACGCCGGCCGGAGCTCTGGTACGGTCCGAACCGCGCGAAACGTCGCCACCGATCGTGTCCGGGGGAACGTGCTCTTCTTCGTCCAATCTCCTCTTCGCCCACGCTCTTCTTCGGCGCACGCCGGCCGTTTAACCGCTCCAGCGCCCGTCGTGCCGCTCGGCGAATCTACAATGCCCCCGAATATTTTTTATACCCGCGAAGCACTGAACCCGCGAAAGGTGAACCGCGAAGTAGCGAGGGTTCACTGTATGTATAAGGCCAAGACCTACAAAAAAGTCTCTTGGAGCAATGAGCTAGGTTTTACAGGAAGTCGGCCATTTTGAATTTACTTAAAAGGGGGCGGGTCACCACAATGGACTTTGTGTAGAAATTATTATTGGGGCCCGAGCAGCGACCGCGGCGAGGTCCCTATTGTTTATGTAGAAATTATTATTAGGGCCCGAGCAGCGACCGCTACGAGGTCCCCATTGTTTTTGTGGAAATTATTATTATTATTATTATTAGGGCCCGAGCAGTGACCGCTGCGAGGTCCCTATTGTTTTTCTAGAAATTGTTATTAGGGCCCGAGCTGCGACGGCTGCGAGGTCCCTATTGTTTTTCTAGAAAATATTTTTACTTTTTTTATTATTATTATTATTATTATTATTAGGGCCTGAGCAGCGACCGCTGCGAAGTCCCTGTTGTTTTTGTAGAAATTATTATTATTATTATTTTTCCGATTGTTCGATCGCATTTTTGACCCCCGAAACATGCACAAAAACTCACCAAACTTGGCAGTCTCATCGGGCATGGCGAGAAATTTGATATTTTAACGTCTAATATGAACAGGAAGTGAGTTTTGAATTTTTGAGAGTCCGACTTTTGCCCTTTTTTGCATGTTTACTGGGGTCATTCTTTTGCACCCTGATCCTAAAGGCTTCATCTGATTGCCTTAAAATTTTGTCTGTAGCATCTTAAGACCTGGGACAAACACTGGGGCTAAAATCTTTTGTTTCCGAAATACTATATGACGGGGGCGGGGCTTCAAAGTTTTCACTTAAGATTTCCTTCGCCGCAATGGACAAAATGCTTAATAACTCTCCTGCACATGCTGCTAAAAATCCAAAACTTCACATGTACATAAAGAGTCGGTACCTGAAGACATCTATATGTTTATATTCTGTTATACACCTTGCGCCAATCAATATCATTTTTTACGTTTTGACATACTGCACGGTGCCCTTTTAACGAATCCGATTGAAAATTGGCGAGAAAAGACTCAAGACATTGATCTTACTCTATCCCTATTTTTGTGACTTTCCTCCGAAGGGCGTGGCTATTGCGGTGCCGCAGAGTCTGATTATTCTCCGTGGCAACAAAAGTTCCTGCAAAATGATTCAGATGATCCATCTTCTCGAAATTTTTCACATTTGAGGATATTCAGGCCCTGAAGACGGCTGCCAACTTATTTTTGATCGCAGTGGTAGCGCCACCAACTGGTAAAACAAATACAAATTATTTTCGTTGATGTTTTTCTCCGGGCAGGTTCACAAAATCTACCTTATATTTGCTCGGATTAGTGTTTAGGCCTTGAGGATGTCACAATACGAAAGTCTTTCGCCTTCTTCAGAGTGTCACATGATGGTGTCTTGTGACCCGTCTTTATCAGCTGATGTTCCATGAGGGCGTGACTTACCTGTCACAAGAATGAAGGCAAGTCACACCCCCCGCTGTCCGTTCACTCCGCCAAGATGCTGCTCCAGGTGGTAGAGAGGATGAAGGCTCCCTTGTCTCTGTTCATGGTTTTTATGCCTCGCTTGCAGATCTCAATGGCCTCTCTGATCCAGCGCTGTTGTTTGTTCTCTTCGGTGCGGATGACCCTGCCCTTCGCCCGGTCCATGATATGGTTTTCCCTTCTGCAGTGGTCAGTGATTGCTGATTTGTAATATTCATGTTGTGCTTGTTCTTTTACTGCTATGATTTTTCATTTTTTTGACAGGTAATTCACACCCTCATGGAACATAAGCTGATAAAGACGGGTCTCAAGACACCATCATGCGACACTCTGAAGAAGGCGAAAGACTCGCCGAAACATGTCAGGTAAAACATTTACCTAAAACATAATTGTCTGCTTTTAATGAATCTGTCAAATATCAATAATAAGAAGACAAAATGAACCTCATACAAATAAATGAATGCTTAATAACTCCCCTGCACATGCTCCTAATAATTCAAACCTTCACCTGTCAATAAAATGTCCCGACCTGAAGACATCTTAATGTTATTATTTTGTTATACACACAGCGCCGCCAAGTGGAATCAAAAATTTGTTTTTATTTTAATTTCCACGTACTGCACGGTGCCCTTTTGACGAATCCGACTGAAAATTAGTCAGAAAAGACTCAAGACAATGATCTTACTCTCTGCCGAATTTTGTGACGTTTTGGCAAAAGGCGTGGCTATTACGGTGCTGAAAAGTCAGATTGTACTCTGTGGCAACAAAAGCTCCGGCAACATGACTCAGATGATCCTATCTTCTCGAAGTTGTACACATTTGAGGATACTTCAGCCCTGAAGACATCTACCAACTTATTTTTCATCGTAGTAGTAGCGCCACCAACTGGTAAAAGCTAATACAAGTTATTTTCTTGGATGTTTTTCTCCGTGCAACTCAACAAGGTCGCCCTCATATATGCTCGGATGACTGTTTCGGCCATGAGGATGTCACAATACGAAATTCGTCCTTTTTCGTGTAAAGTTGTGGGAGTGGCATTGCACTGTTCGGCAATAAAACAACGCTGATTATGAGGTTCTAAATATGAACGACAACTCGTGAAACTTTACACACACATCAGGCCGAGCAAATTTATCAATATTTTATACGTTAGTTGTGCAGCTTTTTTGAAATGGCTCGCCATGGCCCTCGAGAAATGTTAAAAAAAGCAGCCCTGGTTGAGTGTTTCACCTCGCTTTTTGTAAATTTTATGGAGTACAGTGAACCCTCGGTAATCGCGGTTAATGGGGACAGAGACCACCCGCGAAAACTGAAAATCCGCGAAGTAGCGGCGCACCTTCAAAAATGCTTAAAAAAATATACAATATATATAATAAATATATAAATATATATATATATATATATATATATATATATATATATATATATATATATATATATATATATATATATATATATATATATACGGGGAGAGAGAGAGTGAAATTCATGTTATAACAAAAAAACCAAATTATTATTAAAACGTATTATTTTTTTATTCCCCAGCCATTCTTTTTGTATTTATTTAATTACTCCGACTTTTATCTGCTGGTACGCCGTCCGGTGTGCCCTGTGAAATGAAAGGTGGCATTCTTTATTCATTTATTTATTTATTCTTTTATACATTCATAACTGACAGCTTCGCGCTCCGCTCGTGCCCGGGCGGAAGAGGTGCTCCAATTCGGCTTAACTGTGACACACACCCGCCCTCCTCCCCCGGAGCTTCCATTCGGTTAAACTTAGGGGCCGCTTGGCACCGCCCGTGCCCGGGGAAGGTGCTCCTCTTCGGCTTACTGTGACGCGAGCATGCCCTCCTCCTCCGGAGCTTCCATTCGGTTAAACTTAGGGGCCGCTTGGAATCGCCCGTGCCCGGGGAAGGTGCTCCTCTTCGGCTTACTGTGACGCGAGCATGCCCTCCTCCTCCGGAGCTTCCATTCGGTTAAACTTAGGGGCCGCTTGGCACCGCCCGTGCCCGGGGAAGGTTCTCCTCTACGGCTTAACTGCCACGCACGCCGGCCGGAGCTCTGGTACTGTCCGAACCGCGCGAAACGTCGCCACCGATCGTGTCCGGGGGAACGTGCTCTTCTTCGTCCACTCTCCTCTTCGCCCACGCTCTTCTTCGGCGCACACCGGCCGTCTAACCGCTCCAGCGCCCCGTCGTGCCGCTCGACGAAACTACAATGCCCCCGAATATTTTTTAGACCCGCGAAGCACTGAACCCGCGAAAGGTGAACCGCCAAGTAGCGAGGGTTCACTGTATGTATAAGACCAAGACCTACAAAAAAGTCTCTTGGAGCAATGAGCTAGGTTTTACAGGAAGTCGGCCATTTTGAATTTACTTAAAAGGGGGCGGGTCACCACCATGGACTTTGTGTAGAAATTATAATTGGGGCCCGAGCAGCGACCGCGGCGAGGTCCCTATTGTTTTTGTAGAAATTATTATTATTATTATTATTAGGGCCCGAGCAGTGACCGCTGCGAGGTCCCTATTGTTTTTCTAGAAATTGTTATTAGGGCCCGAGCTGCGACGGCTGCGAGGTCCCTATTGTTTTTGTAGAAAATATTATTACTTTTATTATTATTATTATTATTATTATTAGGGCCTGAGCAGCGACCGCTGCGAAGTCCCTGTTGTTTTTGTAGAAATTATTATTATTATTATTTTTCCGATTGTTCGATTGCATTTTTGACCCCCGAAACATGCACAAAAACTCACCAAACTTGGCAGTCTCATCGGGCATGGCGAGAAATTTGATATTTTAAACGTCTAATATGAACAGGAAGTGAGTTATGAATTTTTGAAAGTCCGACTTTTGCCCTTTTTTGCATGTTTACAGGGGTCATTCTTTTGCACCCTGATCCTAAAGGCTTCATCTGATTGCCTTAAAATTCTGTCTGTAGCATCTTAAGACCTGGGACAAACACTGGGGCTAAAACTTTTTGTTTCCGAAATACAATATGACGGGGGCGGGGCTTCGAAGTTTTCACTTAAGATTTCCTTCGCCGCAATGGACAAAATGCTTAATAACTCTCTTGCACATGCTGCTAAAAATCCAAAACTTCACATGTACATAAAGAGTCGGTACCTGAAGACATCTATATGTTTATATTCAGTTATACACCTTGCGCCAATAAATATCATTTTTTACATTTTGACGTACTGCACGGTGCCCTTTTAACGAATCCGATTGAAAATTGGCTAGAAAAGACTCAAGACATTGATCTTACTCTATCCCTATTTTTGTGACTTTCCTTCGAAGGGCGTGGCTATTACGGTGCCGCAGAGTCTGATTATTCTCCGTGGCAACAAAAGTTCCTGCAAAATGATTCAGATGATCCATCTTCTCGAAATTTTTCACATTTGAGGATATTCAGGCCCTGAAGACGGCTGCCAACTTATTTTTGATCGCAGTGGTAGCGCCACCAACTGGTTAAAACAAATACAAATTATTTTCGTTGATGTTTTTCTCCGGGCAGGTTAACAAAATCTACCTTATATTTGCTCGGATTAGTGTTTAGGCCTTGAGGATGTCACAATACGAAAGTCTTTCACCTTCTTCAGAGTGTCACATGATGGTGTCTTGTGGCCCGTCTTTATCAGCTGATGTTCCATGAGGGCGTGACTTACCTGTCACAAGAATGAAGGCAAGTCACGCCCCCCGCTGTCCGTTAACTCCGCCAAGATGCTGGTCCAGGTGGTAGAGAGGATGAAGGCTCCCTTGTCTCTGTTCATGGTTTTTATGCCTTGCTTGCAGATCTCAATGGCCTCTCTGATCCAGCGCTGTTGTTTGTTCTCTTCTGTGCGGATGACCCTGCCCTTCTCCCGGTCCATGATGTGGTTTTCCCTTTTGCAGTGGTCAGTGATTGCTGATTTGTAATGTTCATGTTGTGCTTGTTCTTTTACTGCTCTGATTTTTCATTTTTTTGACAGGTAAGTCACACCCTCATGGAACATCAGCTGATAAAGACGGGTCTCAAGACACCATCATGCGACACTCTGAAGAAGGCGAAAGACTCGCCGAAACATGTCAGGTAAAAAATTTACCGAAAACATAATTGTCTGCTTTTAATGAATCTGTCAAATATCAATAATAAGAAGACAAAATGAACCTAATACAAATAAATGAATGCTTAATAACTCCCCTGCACATGCTCCTAAAAATCCAAACCTTCACCTGTAAATAAAATGTCCCGACCTGAAGACATCTTAATGTTATTATTTTGTTATACACACAGCGCCGCCAAGTGGAATCAAAAATTTGTTTTTATTTTAATTTTCACGTACTGCACCGTGCCCTTTTGACGAATCCGACTGAAAATTAGTCAGAAAAGACTCAAGACAATGATCTTACTCTCTGCCGAGTTTTGTGACGTTTTGGCAAAAGGCGTGGCTATTACGGTGCTGAAAAGTCCGATTGTACTTTGTGGCAACAAAAGCTCCGGCAACATGACTCAGATGATCCTATCTTCTCGAAGTTGTACACATTTGAGGATACTTCAGCCCTGAAGACATCTACCAACTTATTTTTCATCGTAGTAGTAGCGCCACCAACTGGTAAAAGCTAATAAAAGTTATTTTCTTGGATGTTTTTCTCCGTGCAACTCAACAAGGTCGCCCTCATATATGCTCGGAGGACTGTTTCGGCCATGAGGATGTCACAATACGAAATTCATCCTTTTTCGTGAAAAGTTGTGGGAGTGGCATTGCACTGTTTGGCAATAAAACAACGCTGATTATGAGGTTCTAAATATGAACGACAACTCGTGAAACTTGACACACACATCAGGCAGAGCAAATTTATCAATATTTTATACGTTAGTTGTGCAGCTTTTTTGAAATGGCTCGCCATGGCCCTCGAGAAATGTTCAAAAAAGCAGCCCTGGTTGAGTGTTTCACCTCGCTTTTTGTAAATTTTATGGAGTACAGTGAACCCTCGGTTATCGCGGTTAATGGGGACCGAGACCACCCGCGGAAACTGAAAATCCGCGAAGTAGCGGCGCACCTTCAAAAATGCTTAAAAGAAAATACAATATATATAATAAATATATATATATATATATATATATATATATATATATATATATATATATATATATATATATATATATATACGGGGAGAGAGAGAGAGAGAGAGTGAAATTCATGTTATAACAAAAAAACCAAATTATTATTAAAACGTATTATTTTTTTATTCCCCAGCCATTCTTTTTGTATTTATTTAATTACTCCGACATTTACCTGCTGGTACGCCGTCCGGTGTTCCCTGTGAAATGAAAGGTGGCATTCTTTAATTATTTATTTATTTATTCATTTATTCATTCATAACTGACAGCTTCGCGCTCCGTTCGTGTCCGGGCGGAAGAGGTGTTCCAATTCGGCTTAACTGTGACACACGCCCGCCCTCCTCCCCCGGAGCTTCCATTCGGTTAAACTTAGGGGCCGCTTGGCACCGCCCGTGCCCGGGGAAGGTGCTCCTCTTCGGCTTACTGTGACGCGAGCATGCCCGCCTCCTCCGGAGCTTCCATTCGGTTAAACTTAGGGGCCGCTTGGAACCGCCCGTGCCCGGCAAAGGTGCTCCTCTTCGGCTTACTGTGACGCGAGCATGCCCTCCTCCTCCGGAGCTTCCATTTGGTTAAACTTAGGGGCCGCTTGGAACCGCCCGTGCCTGGGGAAGGTGCTCCTCTTCGGCTTACTGTGACGCGAGCATGCCCTCCTCCTCCGGAGCTTCCATTCGGTTAAACTTAGGGGCCGCTTGGCACCGCTCGTGCCCGGGGACGGTGCTCCTCTACGGCTTAACTGCCACGCACGCCGGCCGGAGCCCTGGTACGGTCCGAACCGCGCGAAACGTCGCCACCGATCGTGTCCGGGGGAACGTGCTCTTCTTCGTCCACTCTCCTCTTCGCCCACGCTCTTCTTCGGCGCACGCCGGCCGTCTAACCGCTCCAGCGCCCGTCGTGCCGCTCGGCGAAACTACAATGCCCCCGAATATTTTTTATACCCGCGAAGCACTGAACCCGCGAAAGGTGAACCGCGAAGTAGCGAGGGTTCACTGTATGTATAAGACCAAGACCTACAAAAAAGTCTCTTGGAGCAATGAGCTAGGTTTTACAGGAAGTCGGCCATTTTGAATTTACTTAAAAGGGGCGGGTCACCACAATGGACTTTGTGTAGAAATTATTATTGGGGCCCGAGCAGCGACCGTGGCGAGGTCCCTATTGTTTATGTAGAAATTATTATTAGGGCCCGAGCAGCGACCGCTACGAGGTCCCCATTGTTTTTGTGGAAATTATTATTATTATTATTATTAGGGCCCGAGCAGTGACCGCTGCGAGGTCCCTATTGTTTTTCTAGAAATTGTTATTAGGGCCCGAGCTGCGACGGCTGCGAGGTCCCTATTGTTTTTGTAGAAAATATTATTACTTTTATTATTATTATTATTATTATTATTAGGGCCTGAGCAGCGACCGCTGCGAAGTCCCTGTTGTTTTTGTAGAAATTATTATTATTATTATTTTTCCGATTGTACGATCGCATTTTTGACCCCGAAACATGCACAAAAACTCACCAAACTTGGCAGTCTCATCGGGCATGGCGAGAAATTTGATATTTTAACGTCTAATATGAACAGGAAGTGAGTTATGAATTTTTGAAAGTCCGACTTTTGCCCTTTTTTGCATGTTTACAGGGGTCATTCTTTTGCACCCTGATCCTAAAGGCTTCATCTGATTGCCTTAAAATTCTGTCTGTAGCATCTTAAGACCTGGGACAAACACTGGGGCTAAAATCTTTTGTTTCCGAAATACTATATGACGGGGGCGGGGCTTCAAAGTTTTCACTTAAGATTTCCTTCGCCGCAATGGACAAAATGCTTAATAACTCTCCTGCACATGCTGCTAAAAATCCAAAACTTCACATGTACATAAAGAGTCGGTACCTGAAGACATCTATATGTTTATATTCTGTTATACACCTTGCGCCAATCAATAACATTTTTTACATTTTGACGTACTGCACGGTGCCCTTTTAACGAATCCGATTGAAAATTGGCTAGAAAAGACTCAAGACATTGATCTTACTCTATCCCTATTTTTGTGACTTTCCTTCGAAGGGCGTGGCTATTACGGTGCCGCAGAGTCTGATTATTCTCCGTGGCAACAAAAGTTCCTGCAAAATGATTCAGATGATCCATCTTCTCGAAATTTTTCACATTTGAGGATATTCAGGCCCTGAAGACGGCTGCCAACTTATTTTTGATCGCAGTGGTAGCGCCACCAACTGGTTAAAACAAATACAAATTATTTTCGTTGATGTTTTTCTCCGGGCAGGTTCACAAAATCTACCTTATATTTGCTCGGATGAGTGTTTAGGCCTTGAGGATGTCACAATACGAAAGTCTTTCGCCTTCTTCAGAGTGTCACATGATGGTGTCTTGTGACCCGTCTTTATCAGCTGATGTTCCATGAGGGCGTGACTTACCTGTCACAAGAATGAAGGCAAGTCACGCCCCCCGCTGTCCGTTCACTCCGCCAAGATGCTGCTCCAGGTGGTAGAGAGGATGAAGGCTCCCTTGTCTCTGTTCATGGTTTTTATGCCTCGCTTGCAGATCTCAATGGCCTCTCTGATCCAGCGCTGTTGTTTGTTCTCTTCGTTGCGGATGACCCTGCCCTTCTCCCGGTCCATGATGTGGTTTTCCCTTTTGCAGTGGTCAGTGATTGCTGATTTGTAATATTCATGTTGTGCTTGTTCTTTTACTGCTCTGATTTTTCATTTTTTTGACAGGTAAGTCACACCCTCATGGAACATCAGCTGATAAAGACGGGTCTCAAGACACCATCATGCGACACTCTGAAGAAGGCGAAAGACTCGCCGAAACATGTCAGGTAAAAAATTAACCTAAAACATAATTGTCTGCTTTTAATGAATCTGTCAAATATCAATAATAAGAAGACAAAATGAACCTAATACAAATAAATGAATGCTTAATAACTCCCCTGCACATGCTCCTAAAAATCCAAACCTTCACCTGTAAATAAAACGTCCCGACCTGAAGACATCTTAATGTTATTATTTTGTTATACACACAGCGCCGCCAAGTGGAATCAAAAATGTGTTTTTATTTTAATTTTCACGTACTGCACGGTGCCCTTTTGACGAATCCGACTGAAAATTTGTCAGAAAAGACTCAAGACAATGATCTTACTCTCTGCCGAATTTTGTGACGTTTTGGCAAAAGGCGTGGCTATTACGGTGCTGAAAAGTCCGATTGTACTTTGTGGCAACAAAAGCTCCGGCAACATGACTCAGATGATCCTATCTTCTCGAAGTTGTACACATTTGAGGATACTTCAGCCCTGAAGACATCTACCAACTTATTTTTCATCGTAGTAGTAGCGCCACCAACTGGTAAAAGCTAATACAAATTATTTTCTTGGATGTTTTTCTCCGTGCAACTCAACAAGGTCGCCCTCATATATGCTCGGATGACTGTTTCGGCCATGAGGATGTCACAATACGAAATTCATCCTTTTTCGTGAAAAGTTGTGGGAGTGGCATTGCACTGTTCGGCAATAAAACAACGCTGATTATGAGGTTCTAAATATGAACGACAACTCGTGAAACTTTACACACACATCAGGCAGAGCAAATTTATCAATATTTTATACGTTAGTTGTGCAGCTTTTTTGAAATGGCTCGCCATGGCCCTCGAGAAATGTTCAAAAAAGCAGCCCTGGTTGAGTGTTTCACCTCGCTTTTTGTAAATTTTATGGAGTACAGTGAACCCTCGGTTATCGCGGTTAATGTTAAAATGGTCGAATGGTCAATGACAAGAATTGCAGTGCAAGCACGTATTATCGGCGCGGGTTCGATCCCCACCTGATGTGCCTCGCATGATTTCTTTGGCTGCCAGGATGGCCGAGTGGTCTAAGGCGCCGCGTTCAGGACCCAGTCTCCCCACGAGGCCTGGGTTCGAATCTCAAATTTCCCCATTGTGGGACTAATAAAGGGAATATTATATTATTATTATTATATTATAATGGGGACCGAGACCACCCGCAAAAACTGAAAATCCGCGAAGTAGCGGCGCACCTTCAAAAATGCTTAAAAAAAAATACAATATATATAATAAATATATAAATATATATATATATATATATTTATATATATATATATATATATATATACGAGGAGAGAGAGAGAGAGTGAAATTCATGTTATAACAAAAAAACCAAATTATTATTAAAACGTATTATTTTTTTATTCCCCAGCCATTCTTTTTGTATTTATTTAATTACTCCGACTTTTACCTGCTGGTACGCCGTCCGGTGTGCCCTGTGAAATGAAAGGTGGCATTCTTTATTTATTTATTTATTTATTCATTTATTCATTCATAACTGACAGCTTCGCGCTCCGTTCGTGCCCGGGCGGAAGAGGTGTTCCAATTCGGCTTAACTGTGACACACGCCCGCCCTCCTCCCCCGGAGCTTCCATTCGGTTAAACTTAGGGGCCGCTTGGCACCGCCCGTGCCCGGGGAAGGTGCTCCTCTTCGGCTTACTGTGTCGCGAGCATGCCCTCCTCCTCCGGAGCTTCCATTCGGTTAAACTTAGGGGCCGCTTGGAACCGCCCGTGCCCGGCGAAGGTGCTCCTCTTCGGCTTACTGTGACGCGAGCATGCCCTCCTCCTCCGGAGCTTCCATTCGGTTAAACTTAGGGGCCGCTTGGAACCGCCCGTGCCCGGGGAAGGTGCTCCTCTTCGGCTTACTGTGACGCGAGCATGCCCTCCTCCTCCGGAGCTTCCATTCGGTTAAACTTAGGGGCCGCTTGGCACCGCCCGTGCCCGGGGAAGGTGCTCCTCTACGGCTTAACTGCCACGCACGCCGGCCGGAGCTCTGGTACGGTCCGAACCGCGCGAAACGTCGCCACCGATCGTGTCCGGGGGAACGTGCTCTTCTTCGTCCAATCTCCTCTTCGCCCACGCTCTTCTTCGGCGCACGCCGGCCGTTTAACCGCTCCAGCGCCCGTCGTGCCGCTCGGCGAATCTACAATGCCCCCGAATATTTTTTATACCCGCGAAGCACTGAACCCGCGAAAGGTGAACCGCGAAGTAGCGAGGGTTCACTGTATGTATAAGGCCAAGACCTACAAAAAAGTCTCTTGGAGCAATGAGCTAGGTTTTACAGGAAGTCGGCCATTTTGAATTTACTTAAAAGGGGGCGGGTCACCACAATGGACTTTGTGTAGAAATTATTATTGGGGCCCGAGCAGCGACCGCGGCGAGGTCCCTATTGTTTATGTAGAAATTATTATTAGGGCCCGAGCAGCGACCGCTACGAGGTCCCCATTGTTTTTGTGGAAATTATTATTATTATTATTATTAGGGCCCGAGCAGTGACCGCTGCGAGGTCCCTATTGTTTTTCTAGAAATTGTTATTAGGGCCCGAGCTGCGACGGCTGCGAGGTCCCTATTGTTTTTCTAGAAAATATTTTTACTTTTTTTATTATTATTATTATTATTATTATTAGGGCCTGAGCAGCGACCGCTGCGAAGTCCCTGTTGTTTTTGTAGAAATTATTATTATTATTATTTTTCCGATTGTTCGATCGCATTTTTGACCCCCGAAACATGCACAAAAACTCACCAAACTTGGCAGTCTCATCGGGCATGGCGAGAAATTTGATATTTTAACGTCTAATATGAACAGGAAGTGAGTTTTGAATTTTTGAGAGTCCGACTTTTGCCCTTTTTTGCATGTTTACTGGGGTCATTCTTTTGCACCCTGATCCTAAAGGCTTCATCTGATTGCCTTAAAATTTTGTCTGTAGCATCTTAAGACCTGGGACAAACACTGGGGCTAAAATCTTTTGTTTCCGAAATACTATATGACGGGGGCGGGGCTTCAAAGTTTTCACTTAAGATTTCCTTCGCCGCAATGGAACAAAATGCTTAATAACTCTCCTGCACATGCTGCTAAAAATCCAAAACTTCACATGTACATAAAGAGTCGGTACCTGAAGACATCTATATGTTTATATTCTGTTATACACCTTGCGCCAATCAATATCATTTTTTACGTTTTGACATACTGCACGGTGCCCTTTTAACGAATCCGATTGAAAATTGGCGAGAAAAGACTCAAGACATTGATCTTACTCTATCCCTATTTTTGTGACTTTCCTTCGAAGGGCGTGGCTATTGCGGTGCCGCAGAGTCTGATTATTCTCCGTGGCAACAAAAGTTCCTGCAAAATGATTCAGATGATCCATCTTCTCGAAATTTTTCACATTTGAGGATATTCAGGCCCTGAAGACGGCTGCCAACTTATTTTTGATCGCAGTGGTAGCGCCACCAACTGGTAAAACAAATACAAATTATTTTCGTTGATGTTTTTCTCCGGGCAGGTTCACAAAATCTACCTTATATTTGCTCGGATTAGTGTTTAGGCCTTGAGGATGTCACAATACGAAAGTCTTTCGCCTTCTTCAGAGTGTCACATGATGGTGTCTTGTGACCCGTCTTTATCAGCTGATGTTCCATGAGGGCGTGACTTACCTGTCACAAGAATGAAGGCAAGTCACACCCCCCGCTGTCCGTTCACTCCGCCAAGATGCTGCTCCAGGTGGTAGAGAGGATGAAGGCTCCCTTGTCTCTGTTCATGGTTTTTATGCCTCGCTTGCAGATCTCAATGGCCTCTCTGATCCAGCGCTGTTGTTTGTTCTCTTCGGTGCGGATGACCCTGCCCTTCGCCCGGTCCATGATATGGTTTTCCCTTCTGCAGTGGTCAGTGATTGCTGATTTGTAATATTCATGTTGTGCTTGTTCTTTTACTGCTATGATTTTTCATTTTTTTGACAGGTAATTCACACCCTCATGGAACATAAGCTGATAAAGACGGGTCTCAAGACACCATCATGCGACACTCTGAAGAAGGCGAAAGACTCGCCGAAACATGTCAGGTAAAACATTTACCTAAAACATAATTGTCTGCTTTTAATGAATCTGTCAAATATCAATAATAAGAAGACAAAATGAACCTCATACAAATAAATGAATGCTTAATAACTCCCCTGCACATGCTCCTAATAATCCAAACCTTCACCTGTCAATAAAATGTCCCGACCTGAAGACATCTTAATGTTATTATTTTGTTATACACACAGCGCCGCCAAGTGGAATCAAAAATTTGTTTTTATTTTAATTTCCACGTACTGCACGGTGCCCTTTTGACGAATCCGACTGAAAATTAGTCAGAAAAGACTCAAGACAATGATCTTACTCTCTGCCGAATTTTGTGACGTTTTGGCAAAAGGCGTGGCTATTACGGTGCTGAAAAGTCCGATTGTACTCTGTGGCAACAAAAGCTCCGGCAACATGACTCAGATGATCCTATCTTCTCGAAGTTGTACACATTTGAGGATACTTCAGCCCTGAAGACATCTACCAACTTATTTTTCATCGTAGTAGTAGCGCCACCAACTGGTAAAAGCTAATACAAGTTATTTTCTTGGATGTTTTTCTCCGTGCAACTCAACAAGGTCGCCCTCATATATGCTCCGAGGACTGTTTCGGCCATGAGGATGTCACAATACGAAATTCATCCTTTTTCGTGAAAAGTTGTGGGAGTGGCATTGCACTGTTTGGCAATAAAACAACGCTGATTATGAGGTTCTAAATATGAACGACAACTCGTGAAACTTGACACACACATCAGGCAGAGCAAATTTATCAATATTTTATACGTTAGTTGTGCAGCTTTTTTGAAATGGCTCGCCATGGCCCTCGAGAAATGTTCAAAAAAGCAGCCCTGGTTGAGTGTTTCACCTCGCTTTTTGTAAATTTTATGGAGTACAGTGAACCCTCGGTTATCGCGGTTAATGGGGACCGAGACCACCCGCGGAAACTGAAAATCCGCGAAGTAGCGGCGCACCTTCAAAAATGCTTAAAAGAAAATACAATATATATAATATATATATATATATATATATATATATATATATATATATATATATATATATATATATATATATATATATATATATATACGGGGAGAGAGAGAGAGAGAGAGAGAGTGAAATTCATGTTATAACAAAAAAACCAAATTATTATTAAAACGTATTATTTTTTTATTCCCCAGCCATTCTTTTTGTATTTATTTAATTACTCCGACTTTTACCAGCTGGTACGCCGTCCGGTGTTCCCTGTGAAATGAAAGGTGGCATTCTTTAATTATTTATTTATTTATTCATTTATTCATTCATAACTGACAGCTTCGCGCTCCGTTCGTGTCCGGGCGGAAGAGGTGTTCCAATTCGGCTTAACTGTGACACACGCCCGCCCTCCTCCCCCGGAGCTTCCATTCGGTTAAACTTAGGGGCCGCTTGGCACCGCCCGTGCCCGGGGAAGGTGCTCCTCTTCGGCTTACTGTGACGCGAGCATGCCCGCCTCCTCCGGAGCTTCCATTCGGTTAAACTTAGGGGCCGCTTGGAACCGCCCGTGCCCGGCAAAGGTGCTCCTCTTCGGCTTACTGTGACGCGAGCATGCCCTCCTCCTCCGGAGCTTCCATTTGGTTAAACTTAGGGGCCGCTTGGAACCGCCCGTGCCTGGGGAAGGTGCTCCTCTTCGGCTTACTGTGACGCGAGCATGCCCTCCTCCTCCGGAGCTTCCATTCGGTTAAACTTAGGGGCCGCTTGGCACCGCCCGTGCCCGGGGACGGTGCTCCTCTACGGCTTAACTGCCACGCACGCCGGCCGGAGCCTTGGTACGGTCCGAACCGCGCGAAACGTCGCCACCGATCGTGTCCGGGGGAACGTGCTCTTCTTCGTCCACTCTCCTCTTCGCCCACGCTCTTCTCCGGCGCACGCCGGCCGTCTAACCGCTCCAGCGCCCGTCGTGCCGCTCGGCGAAACTACAATGCCCCCGAATATTTTTTATACCCGCGAAGCACTGAACCCGCGAAAGGTGAACCGCGAAGTAGCGAGGGTTCACTGTATGTATAAGACCAAGACCTACAAAAAAGTCTCTTGAAGCAATGAGCTAGGTTTTACAGGAAGTCGGCCATTTTGAATTTACTTAAAAGGGGCGGGTCACCACAATGGACTTTGTGTAGAAATTATTATTGGGGCCCGAGCAGCGACCGCGGCGAGGTCCCTATTGTTTATGTAGAAATTATTATTAGGGCCCGAGCAGCGACCGCTACGAGGTCCCCATTGTTTTTGTGGAAATTATTATTATTATTATTATTAGGGCCCGAGCAGTGACCGCTGCGAGGTCCCTATTGTTTTTCTAGAAATTGTTATTAGGGCCCGAGCTGCGACGGCTGCGAGGTCCCTATTGTTTTTGTAGAAAATATCATTACTTTTATTATTATTATTATTATTATTATTAGGGCCTGAGCAGCGACCGCTGCGAAGTCCCTGTTGTTTTTGTAGAAATTATTATTATTATTATTATTTTTCCGATTGTACGATCGCATTTTTGACCCCGAAACATGCACAAAAACTCACCAAACTTGGCAGTCTCATCGGGCATGGCGAGAAATTTGATATTTTAACGTCTAATATGAACAGGAAGTGAGTTATGAATTTTTGAAAGTCCGACTTTTGCCCTTTTTTGCATGTTTACAGGGGTCATTCTTTTGCACCCTGATCCTAAAGGCTTCATCTGATTGCCTTAAAATTCTGTCTGTAGCATCTTAAGACCTGGGACAAACACTGGGGCTAAAATCTTTTGTTTCCGAAATACTATATGACGGGGGCGGGGCTTCAAAGTTTTCACTTAAGATTTCCTTCGCCGCAATGGACAAAATGCTTAATAACTCTCCTGCACATGCTGCTAAAAATCCAAAACTTCACATGTACATAAAGAGTCGGTACCTGAAGACATCTATATGTTTATATTCTGTTATACACCTTGCGCCAATCAATAACATTTTTTACATTTTGACGTACTGCACGGTGCCCTTTTAACGAATCCGATTGAAAATTGGCTAGAAAAGACTCAAGACATTGATCTTACTCTATCCCTATTTTTGTGACTTTCCTTCGAAGGGCGTGGCTATTACGGTGCCGCAGAGTCTGATTATTCTCCGTGGCAACAAAAGTTCCTGCAAAATGATTCAGATGATCCATCTTCTCGAAATTTTTCACATTTGAGGATATTCAGGCCCTGAAGACGGCTGCCAACTTATTTTTGATCGCAGTGGTAGCGCCACCAACTGGTTAAAACAAATACAAATTATTTTCGTTGATGTTTTTCTCCGGGCAGGTTCACAAAATCTACCTTATATTTGCTCGGATGAGTGTTTAGGCCTTGAGGATGTCACAATACGAAAGTCTTTCGCCTTCTTCAGAGTGTCACATGATGGTGTCTTGTGACCCGTCTTTATCAGCTGATGTTCCATGAGGGCGTGACTTACCTGTCACAAGAATGAAGGCAAGTCACGCCCCCCGCTGTCCGTTCACTCCGCCAAGATGCTGCTCCAGGTGGTAGAGAGGATGAAGGCTCCCTTGTCTCTGTTCATGGTTTTTATGCCTCGCTTGCAGATCTCAATGGCCTCTCTGATCCAGCGCTGTTGTTTGTTCTCTTCGTTGCGGATGACCCTGCCCTTCTCCCGGTCCATGATGTGGTTTTCCCTTTTGCAGTGGTCAGTGATTGCTGATTTGTAATATTCATGTTGTGCTTGTTCTTTTACTGCTCTGATTTTTCATTTTTTTGACAGGTAAGTCACACCCTCATGGAACATCAGCTGATAAAGACGGGTCTCAAGACACCATCATGCGACACTCTGAAGAAGGCGAAAGAACTCGCCGAAACATGTCAGGTAAAAAATTAACCTAAAACATAATTGTCTGCTTTTAATGAATCTGTCAAATATCAATAATAAGAAGACAAAATGAACCTAATACAAATAAATGAATGCTTAATAACTCCCCTGCACATGCTCCTAAAAATCCAAACCTTCACCTGTAAATAAAACGTCCCGACCTGAAGACATCTTAATGTTATTATTTTGTTATACACACAGCGCCGCCAAGTGGAATCAAAAATGTGTTTTTATTTTAATTTTCACGTACTGCACGGTGCCCTTTTGACGAATCCGACTGAAAATTTGTCAGAAAAGACTCAAGACAATGATCTTACTCTCTGCCGAATTTTGTGACGTTTTGGCAAAAGGCGTGGCTATTACGGTGCTGAAAAGTCCGATTGTACTTTGTGGCAACAAAAGCTCCGGCAACATGACTCAGATGATCCTATCTTCTCGAAGTTGTACACATTTGAGGATACTTCAGCCCTGAAGACATCTACCAACTTATTTTTCATCGTAGTAGTAGCGCCACCAACTGGTAAAAGCTAATACAAATTATTTTCTTGGATGTTTTTCTCCGTGCAACTCAACAAGGTCGCCCTCATATATGCTCGGATGACTGTTTCGGCCATGAGGATGTCACAATACGAAATTCATCCTTTTTCGTGAAAAGTTGTGGGAGTGGCATTGCACTGTTCGGCAATAAAACAACGCTGATTATGAGGTTCTAAATATGAACGACAACTCGTGAAACTTTACACACACATCAGGCAGAGCAAATTTATCAATATTTTATACGTTAGTTGTGCAGCTTTTTTGAAATGGCTCGCCATGGCCCTCGAGAAATGTTCAAAAAAGCAGCCCTGGTTGAGTGTTTCACCTCGCTTTTTGTAAATTTTATGGAGTACAGTGAACCCTCGGTTATCGCGGTTAATGTTAAAATGGTCGAATGGTCAATGACAAGAATTGCAGTGCAAGCACGTATTATCGGCGCGGGTTCGATCCCCACCTGATGTGCCTCGCATGATTTCTTTGGCTGCCAGGATGGCCGAGTGGTCTAAGGCGCCGCGTTCAGGACCCAGTCTCCCCACGAGGCCTGGGTTCGAATCTCAAATTTCCCCATTGTGGGACTAATAAAGGGAATATTATATTATTATTATTATATTATAATGGGGACCGAGACCACCCGCAAAAACTGAAAATCCGCGAAGTAGCGGCGCACCTTCAAAAATGCTTAAAAAAAAATACAATATATATAATAAATATATAAATATATATATATATATATATTTATATATATATATATATATATATATACGAGGAGAGAGAGAGAGAGTGAAATTCATGTTATAACAAAAAAACCAAATTATTATTAAAACGTATTATTTTTTTATTCCCCAGCCATTCTTTTTGTATTTATTTAATTACTCCGACTTTTACCTGCTGGTACGCCGTCCGGTGTGCCCTGTGAAATGAAAGGTGGCATTCTTTATTTATTTATTTATTTATTCATTTATTCATTCATAACTGACAGCTTCGCGCTCCGTTCGTGCCCGGGCGGAAGAGGTGTTCCAATTCGGCTTAACTGTGACACACGCCCGCCCTCCTCCCCCGGAGCTTCCATTCGGTTAAACTTAGGGGCCGCTTGGCACCGCCCGTGCCCGGGGAAGGTGCTCCTCTTCGGCTTACTGTGTCGCGAGCATGCCCTCCTCCTCCGGAGCTTCCATTCGGTTAAACTTAGGGGCCGCTTGGAACCGCCCGTGCCCGG
Source organism: Idiotropiscis lumnitzeri (assembly GCF_059441095.1). Taxonomy (NCBI): domain Eukaryota; kingdom Metazoa; phylum Chordata; class Actinopteri; order Syngnathiformes; family Syngnathidae; genus Idiotropiscis; species Idiotropiscis lumnitzeri. The sequence goes on from NW_028283690.1 coordinate 482,936, forward strand.
CGAAGGTGCTCCTCTTCGGCTTACTGTGACGCGAGCATGCCCTCCTCCTCCGGAGCTTCCATTCGGTTAAACTTAGGGGCCGCTTGGAACCGCCCGTGCCCGGGGAAGGTGCTCCTCTTCGGCTTACTGTGACGCGAGCATGCCCTCCTCCTCCGGAGCTTCCATTCGGTTAAACTTAGGGGCCGCTTGGCACCGCCCGTGCCCGGGGAAGGTGCTCCTCTACGGCTTAACTGCCACGCACGCCGGCCGGAGCTCTGGTACGGTCCGAACCGCGCGAAACGTCGCCACCGATCGTGTCCGGGGGAACGTGCTCTTCTTCGTCCAATCTCCTCTTCGCCCACGCTCTTCTTCGGCGCACGCCGGCCGTTTAACCGCTCCAGCGCCCGTCGTGCCGCTCGGCGAATCTACAATGCCCCCGAATATTTTTTATACCCGCGAAGCACTGAACCCGCGAAAGGTGAACCGCGAAGTAGCGAGGGTTCACTGTATGTATAAGGCCAAGACCTACAAAAAAGTCTCTTGGAGCAATGAGCTAGGTTTTACAGGAAGTCGGCCATTTTGAATTTACTTAAAAGGGGGCGGGTCACCACAATGGACTTTGTGTAGAAATTATTATTGGGGCCCGAGCAGCGACCGCGGCGAGGTCCCTATTGTTTATGTAGAAATTATTATTAGGGCCCGAGCAGCGACCGCTACGAGGTCCCCATTGTTTTTGTGGAAATTATTATTATTATTATTATTAGGGCCCGAGCAGTGACCGCTGCGAGGTCCCTATTGTTTTTCTAGAAATTGTTATTAGGGCCCGAGCTGCGACGGCTGCGAGGTCCCTATTGTTTTTCTAGAAAATATTTTTACTTTTTTTATTATTATTATTATTATTATTATTAGGGCCTGAGCAGCGACCGCTGCGAAGTCCCTGTTGTTTTTGTAGAAATTATTATTATTATTATTTTTCCGATTGTTCGATCGCATTTTTGACCCCCGAAACATGCACAAAAACTCACCAAACTTGGCAGTCTCATCGGGCATGGCGAGAAATTTGATATTTTAACGTCTAATATGAACAGGAAGTGAGTTTTGAATTTTTGAGAGTCCGACTTTTGCCCTTTTTTGCATGTTTACTGGGGTCATTCTTTTGCACCCTGATCCTAAAGGCTTCATCTGATTGCCTTAAAATTTTGTCTGTAGCATCTTAAGACCTGGGACAAACACTGGGGCTAAAATCTTTTGTTTCCGAAATACTATATGACGGGGGCGGGGCTTCAAAGTTTTCACTTAAGATTTCCTTCGCCGCAATGGACAAAATGCTTAATAACTCTCCTGCACATGCTGCTAAAAATCCAAAACTTCACATGTACATAAAGAGTCGGTACCTGAAGACATCTATATGTTTATATTCTGTTATACACCTTGCGCCAATCAATATCATTTTTTACGTTTTGACATACTGCACGGTGCCCTTTTAACGAATCCGATTGAAAATTGGCGAGAAAAGACTCAAGACATTGATCTTACTCTATCCCTATTTTTGTGACTTTCCTTCGAAGGGCGTGGCTATTGCGGTGCCGCAGAGTCTGATTATTCTCCGTGGCAACAAAAGTTCCTGCAAAATGATTCAGATGATCCATCTTCTCGAAATTTTTCACATTTGAGGATATTCAGGCCCTGAAGACGGCTGCCAACTTATTTTTGATCGCAGTGGTAGCGCCACCAACTGGTAAAACAAATACAAATTATTTTCGTTGATGTTTTTCTCCGGGCAGGTTCACAAAATCTACCTTATATTTGCTCGGATTAGTGTTTAGGCCTTGAGGATGTCACAATACGAAAGTCTTTCGCCTTCTTCAGAGTGTCACATGATGGTGTCTTGTGACCCGTCTTTATCAGCTGATGTTCCATGAGGGCGTGACTTACCTGTCACAAGAATGAAGGCAAGTCACACCCCCCGCTGTCCGTTCACTCCGCCAAGATGCTGCTCCAGGTGGTAGAGAGGATGAAGGCTCCCTTGTCTCTGTTCATGGTTTTTATGCCTCGCTTGCAGATCTCAATGGCCTCTCTGATCCAGCGCTGTTGTTTGTTCTCTTCGGTGCGGATGACCCTGCCCTTCGCCCGGTCCATGATATGGTTTTCCCTTCTGCAGTGGTCAGTGATTGCTGATTTGTAATATTCATGTTGTGCTTGTTCTTTTACTGCTATGATTTTTCATTTTTTTGACAGGTAATTCACACCCTCATGGAACATAAGCTGATAAAGACGGGTCTCAAGACACCATCATGCGACACTCTGAAGAAGGCGAAAGACTCGCCGAAACATGTCAGGTAAAACATTTACCTAAAACATAATTGTCTGCTTTTAATGAATCTGTCAAATATCAATAATAAGAAGACAAAATGAACCTCATACAAATAAATGAATGCTTAATAACTCCCCTGCACATGCTCCTAATAATCCAAACCTTCACCTGTCAATAAAATGTCCCGACCTGAAGACATCTTAATGTTATTATTTTGTTATACACACAGCGCCGCCAAGTGGAATCAAAAATTTGTTTTTATTTTAATTTCCACGTACTGCACGGTGCCCTTTTGACGAATCCGACTGAAAATTAGTCAGAAAAGACTCAAGACAATGATCTTACTCTCTGCCGAATTTTGTGACGTTTTGGCAAAAGGCGTGGCTATTACGGTGCTGAAAAGTCCGATTGTACTCTGTGGCAACAAAAGCTCCGGCAACATGACTCAGATGATCCTATCTTCTCGAAGTTGTACACATTTGAGGATACTTCAGCCCTGAAGACATCTACCAACTTATTTTTCATCGTAGTAGTAGCGCCACCAACTGGTAAAAGCTAATACAAGTTATTTTCTTGGATGTTTTTCTCCGTGCAACTCAACAAGGTCGCCCTCATATATGCTCCGAGGACTGTTTCGGCCATGAGGATGTCACAATACGAAATTCATCCTTTTTCGTGAAAAGTTGTGGGAGTGGCATTGCACTGTTTGGCAATAAAACAACGCTGATTATGAGGTTCTAAATATGAACGACAACTCGTGAAACTTGACACACACATCAGGCAGAGCAAATTTATCAATATTTTATACGTTAGTTGTGCAGCTTTTTTGAAATGGCTCGCCATGGCCCTCGAGAAATGTTCAAAAAAGCAGCCCTGGTTGAGTGTTTCACCTCGCTTTTTGTAAATTTTATGGAGTACAGTGAACCCTCGGTTATCGCGGTTAATGGGGACCGAGACCACCCGCGGAAACTGAAAATCCGCGAAGTAGCGGCGCACCTTCAAAAATGCTTAAAAGAAAATACAATATATATAATAATATATATATATATATATATATATATATATATATATATATATATATATATATATATATATATATATACGGGGGGAGAGAGAGAGAGAGAGAGAGAGTGAAATTCATGTTATAACAAAAAAACCAAATTATTATTAAAACGTATTATTTTTTTATTCCCCAGCCATTCTTTTTGTATTTATTTAATTACTCCGACTTTTACCAGCTGGTACGCCGTCCGGTGTTCCCTGTGAAATGAAAGGTGGCATTCTTTAATTATTTAGTTATTTATTCATTTATTCATTCATAACTGACAGCTTCGCGCTCCGTTCGTGTCCGGGCGGAAGAGGTGTTCCAATTCGGCTTAACTGTGACACACGCCCGCCCTCCTCCCCCGGAGCTTCCATTCGGTTAAACTTAGGGGCCGCTTGGCACCGCCCGTGCCCGGGGAAGGTGCTCCTCTTCGGCTTACTGTGACGCGAGCATGCCCGCCTCCTCCGGAGCTTCCATTCGGTTAAACTTAGGGGCCGCTTGGAACCGCCCGTGCCCGGCAAAGGTGCTCCTCTTCGGCTTACTGTGACGCGAGCATGCCCTCCTCCTCCGGAGCTTCCATTTGGTTAAACTTAGGGGCCGCTTGGAACCGCCCGTGCCTGGGGAAGGTGCTCCTCTTCGGCTTACTGTGACGCGAGCATGCCCTCCTCCTCCGGAGCTTCCATTCGGTTAAACTTAGGGGCCGCTTGGCACCGCCCGTGCCCGGGGACGGTGCTCCTCTACGGCTTAACTGCCACGCACGCCGGCCGGAGCCTTGGTACGGTCCGAACCGCGCGAAACGTCGCCACCGATCGTGTCCGGGGGAACGTGCTCTTCTTCGTCCACTCTCCTCTTCGCCCACGCTCTTCTCCGGCGCACGCCGGCCGTCTAACCGCTCCAGCGCCCGTCGTGCCGCTCGGCGAAACTACAATGCCCCCGAATATTTTTTATACCCGCGAAGCACTGAACCCGCGAAAGGTGAACCGCGAAGTAGCGAGGGTTCACTGTATGTATAAGACCAAGACCTACAAAAAAGTCTCTTGAAGCAATGAGCTAGGTTTTACAGGAAGTCGGCCATTTTGAATTTACTTAAAAGGGGCGGGTCACCACAATGGACTTTGTGTAGAAATTATTATTGGGGCCCGAGCAGCGACCGCGGCGAGGTCCCTATTGTTTATGTAGAAATTATTATTAGGGCCCGAGCAGCGACCGCTACGAGGTCCCCATTGTTTTTGTGGAAATTATTATTATTATTATTATTAGGGCCCGAGCAGTGACCGCTGCGAGGTCCCTATTGTTTTTCTAGAAATTGTTATTAGGGCCCGAGCTGCGACGGCTGCGAGGTCCCTATTGTTTTTGTAGAAAATATCATTACTTTTATTATTATTATTATTATTATTATTAGGGCCTGAGCAGCGACCGCTGCGAAGTCCCTGTTGTTTTTGTAGAAATTATTATTATTATTATTATTTTTCCGATTGTACGATCGCATTTTTGACCCCGAAACATGCACAAAAACTCACCAAACTTGGCAGTCTCATCGGGCATGGCGAGAAATTTGATATTTTAACGTCTAATATGAACAGGAAGTGAGTTATGAATTTTTGAAAGTCCGACTTTTGCCCTTTTTTGCATGTTTACAGGGGTCATTCTTTTGCACCCTGATCCTAAAGGCTTCATCTGATTGCCTTAAAATTCTGTCTGTAGCATCTTAAGACCTGGGACAAACACTGGGGCTAAAATCTTTTGTTTCCGAAATACTATATGACGGGGGCGGGGCTTCAAAGTTTTCACTTAAGATTTCCTTCGCCGCAATGGACAAAATGCTTAATAACTCTCCTGCACATGCTGCTAAAAATCCAAAACTTCACATGTACATAAAGAGTCGGTACCTGAAGACATCTATATGTTTATATTCTGTTATACACCTTGCGCCAATCAATAACATTTTTTACATTTTGACGTACTGCACGGTGCCCTTTTAACGAATCCGATTGAAAATTGGCTAGAAAAGACTCAAGACATTGATCTTACTCTATCCCTATTTTTGTGACTTTCCTTCGAAGGGCGTGGCTATTGCGGTGCCGCAGAGTCTGATTATTCTCCGTGGCAACAAAAGTTCCTGCAAAATGATTCAGATGATCCATCTTCTCGAAATTTTTCACATTTGAGGATATTCAGGCCCTGAAGACGGCTGCCAACTTATTTTTGATCGCAGTGGTAGCGCCACCAACTGGTTAAAACAAATACAAATTATTTTCGTTGATGTTTTTCTCCGGGCAGGTTCACAAAATCTACCTTATATTTGCTCGGATGAGTGTTTAGGCCTTGAGGATGTCACAATACGAAAGTCTTTCGCCTTCTTCAGAGTGTCACATGATGGTGTCTTGTGACCCGTCTTTATCAGCTGATGTTCCATGAGGGCGTGACTTACCTGTCACAAGAATGAAGGCAAGTCACACCCCCCGCTGTCCGTTCACTCCGCCAAGATGCTGCTCTAGGTGGTAGAGAGGATGAAGGCTCCCTTGTCTCTGTTCATGGTTTTTATGCCTCGCTTGCAGATCTCAATGGCCTCTCTGATCCAGCGCTGTTGTTTGTTCTCTTCGGTGCGGATGACCCTGCCCTTCTCCCGGTCCATGATGTGGTTTTCCCTTTTGCAGTGGTCAGTGATTGCTGATTTGTAATGTTCATGTTGTGCTTGTTCTTTTACTGCTCTGATTTTTCATTTTTTTGACAGGTAAGTCACACCCTCATGGAACATCAGCTGATAAAGACGGGTCTCAAGACACCATCATGCGACACTCTGAAGAAGGCGAAAGACTCGCCGAAACATGTCAGGTAAAAAATTAACCTAAAACATAATTGTCTGCTTTTAATGAATCAGTCAAATATCAATAATAAGAAGACAAAATGAACCTAATACAAATAAATGAATGCTTAATAACTCCCCTGCACATGCTCCTGAAAATCCAAACCTTCACCTGTAAATAAAACGTCCCGACCTGAAGACATCTTAATGTTATTATTTTGTTCTACACACAGCGCCGCCAAGTGGAATCAAAAATGTGTTTTTATTTTAATTTTCACATCCTGTACGGTGCCCTTTTGACAAATCCGACTGAAAATTAGTCAGAAAAGACTCAAGACAATGATCTTTCTCTCTGCCGAATTTTGTGACGTTTTGGCAAAAGGCGTGGCTATTACGGTGCTGAAAAGTCAGATTGTACTCTGTGGCAACAAAAGCTCCGGCAACATGACTCAGATGATCCTATCTTCTCGAAGTTGTACACATTTGAGGATACTTCAGCCCTGAAGACATCGACCAACTTATTTTTCATCGTAGTAGTAGCGCCACCAACTGGTAAAAGCTAATACAAGTTATTTTCTTGGATGTTTTTCTCCGTGCAACTCAACAAGGTCGCCCTCATATATGCTCGGATGACTGTTTCGGCCATGAGGGTGTCACAATACGAAATTCGTCCTTTTTCGTGTACAGTTGTGGGAGTGGCATTGCACTGTTCGGCAATAAAACAACGCTGATTATGAGGTTCTAAATATGAACGACAACTCGTGAAACTTTACACACACATCAGGCCGAGCAAATTTATCAATATTTTATACGTTAGTTGTGCAGCTTTTTTGAAATGGCTCGCCATGGCCCTCGAGAAATGTTAAAAAAAGCAGCCCTGGTTGAGTGTTTCACCTCGCTTTTTGTAAATTTTATGGAGTACAGTGAACCCTCGGTAATCGCGGTTAATGGGGACAGAGACCACCCGCGAAAACTGAAAATCCGCGAAGTAGCGGCGCACCTTCAAAAATGCTTAAAAAAATATACAATATATATAATAAATATATAAATATATATATATATATATATATATATATATATATATATATATATATATATATATATACGGGGAGAGAGAGAGTGAAATTCATGTTATAACAAAAAAACCAAATTATTATTAAAACGTATTATTTTTTTATTCCCCAGCCATTCTTTTTGTATTTATTTAATTACTCCGACTTTTATCTGCTGGTACGCCGTCCGGTGTGCCCTGTGAAATGAAAGGTGGCATTCTTTATTCATTTATTTATTTATTCTTTTATACATTCATGACTGACAGCTTCGCGCTCCGCTCGTGCCCGGGCGGAAGAGGTGCTCCAATTCGGCTTAACTGTGACACACACCCGCCCTCCTCCCCCGGAGCTTCCATTCGGTTAAACTTAGGGGCCGCTTGGAACCGCCCGTGCCCGGCGAAGGTGCTCCTCTTCGGCTTACTGTGACGCGAGCATGCCCTCCTCCTCCGGAGCTTCCATTCGGTTAAACTTAGGGGCCGCTTGGAACCGCCCGTGCCCGGGGAAGGTGCTCCTCTTCGGCTTACTGTGACGCGAGCATGCCCTCCCTTTCCGGAGCTTCCATTCGGTTAAACTTAGGGGCCGCTTGGCACCGCCCGTGCCCGGGGAAGGTGCTCCTCTTCGGCTTACTGTGACGCGTGCATGCCCTCCTCCTCCGGAGCTTCCATTCGGTTAAACTTAGGGGCCGCTTGGCACCGCCCGTGCCCGGGGAAGGTGCTCCTCTTCGGCTTACTGTGACGCGAGCATGCCCTCCTCCTCCGGAGCTTCCATTCGGTTAAACTTAGGGGCCGCTTGGAACCGCCCGTGCCCGGGGAAGGTGCTCCTCTTCGGCTTACTGTGACGCGAGCATGCCCTCCCTTTCCGGAGCTTCCATTCGGTTAAACTTAGGGGCCGCTTGGCACCGCCCGTGCCCGGGGAAGGTGCTCCTCTACGGCTTAACTGCCACGCACGCCGGCCGGAGCTCTGGTACTGTCCGAACCGCGCGAAACGTCGCCACCCATCGTGTCCGGGGGAACGTGCTCTTCTTCGTCCACTCTCCTCTTCGCCCACGCTCTTCTTCGGCGCACGCCGGCCGTCTAACCGCTCCAGCACCCCGTCGTGCCGCTCGGCGAAACTACAATGCCCCCGAATATTTTTTAGACCCGCGAAACACTGAACCCGCGAAAGGTGAACCGCCAAGTAGCGAGGGTTCACTGTATGTATAAGACCAAGACCTACAAAAAAGTCTCTTGGAGCAATGAGCTAGGTTTTACAGGAAGTCGGCCATTTTGAATTTACTTAAAAGGGGGCGGGTCACCACAATGGACTTTGTGTAGAAATTATTATTGGGGCCCGAGTAGCGACCGCGGAGAGGTCCCTATTGTTTTTGTAGAAATTATTATTAGGGCCCGAGCAGCGACCGCTACGAGGTCCCCATTGTTTTTGTGGAAATTATTATTATTATTATTATTAGGGCCCGAGCAGTGACCGCTGCGAGGTCCCTATTGTTTTTCTAGAAATTGTTATTAGGGCCCGAGCTGCGACGGCTGCGAGGTCCCTATTGTTTTTGTAGAAAATATTATTACTTTTATTATTATTATTATTATTAGGGCCTGAGCAGCGACCGCTGCGAAGTCCCTATTGTTTTTGTAGAAATTATTATTATTATTATTTTTCCGATTGTTCGATCGCATTTTTGACCCCCGAAACATGCACAAAAATTCACCAAACTTGGCAGTCTCATCGGGCATGGCGAAAAATTTTATATTTTAACGTCTAATATGAACAGGAAGTGAGTTATGAATTTTTGAAAGTCCGACTTTTGCCCTTTTTTGCATGTTTACAGGGGTCATTCTTTTGCACCCTGATCCTAAAGGCTTCATCTGATTGCCTTAAAATTCTGTCTGTAGCATCTTAAGACCTGGGACAAACACTGGGGCTAAAATTTTTTGTTTCCGAAATACTATATGAACGGGGGCGGGGCTTCGAAGTTTTCACTTAAGATTTCCTTCGCCGCAATGGACAAAATGCTTAATAACTCTCCTGCACATGCAGCTAAAAATCCAAAACTTCACATGTACATAAAGAGTCGGTACCTGAAGACATCTATATGTTTATATTCAGTTATACACCTTGCGCCAATCAATATCATTTTTTACATTTTGACGTACTGCACGGTGCCCTTTTAACGAATCCGATTGAAAATTGGCTAGAAAAGACTCAAGACATTGATCTTACTCTATCCCTATTTTTGTGACTTTCCTTCGAAGGGCGTGGCTATTACGGTGCCGCAGAGTCTGATTAATCTCCGTGGCAACAAAAGTTCCTGCAAAATGATTCAGATGATCCATCTTCTCGAAATTTTTCACATTTGAGGATATTCAGGCCCTGAAGACGGCTGCCAACTTATTTTTGATCGCAGTGGTAGCGCCACCAACTGGTTAAAACAAATACAAATTATTTTCGTTTATGTTTTTCTCCGGGCAGGTTAACAAAATCTACCTTATATTTGTTCGGATGAGTGTTTAGGCCTTGAGGATGTCACAATACGAAAGTCTTTCGCCTTCTTCAGAGTGTCACATGATGGTGTCTTGTGACCCGTCTTTATCAGCTGATGTTCCATGAGGGCGTGACTTACCTGTCACAAGAATGAAGGCAAGTCACGCCCCCCGCTGTCCGTTCACTCTGCCAAGATGCTGCTCCAGGTGGTAGAGAGGATGAAGGCTCCCTTGTCTCTGTTCATGGTTTTTATGCCTCGCTTGCAGATCTCAATGGCCTCTCTGATCCAGCGCTGTTGTTTGTTCTCTTCGGTGCGGATGACCCTGCCCTTCTCCCGGTCCATGATGTGGTTTTCCCTTTTGCAGTGGTCAGTGATTGCTGATTTGTAATGTTCATGTTGTGCTTGTTCTTTTACTGCTCTGATTTTTAATTTTTTTGACAGGTAAGTCACACCCTCATGGAACATCAGCTGATAAAGACGGGTCTCAAGACACCATCATGCGACACTCTGAAGAAGGCGAAAGACTCGCCGAAACATGTCAGGTAAAAAATTAACCTAAAACATAATTGTCTGCTTTTAATGAATCAGTCAAATATCAATAATAAGAAGACAAAATGAACCTAATACAAATAAATGAATGCTTAATAACTCCCCTGCACATGCTCCTAAAAATCCAAACCTTCACCTGTAAATAAAACGTCCCGACCTGAAGACATCTTAATGTTATTATTTTGTTATACACACAGCGCCGCCAAGTGGAATCAAATATGTGTTTTTATTTTAATTTTCACATACTGCACGGTGCCCTTTTGACGAATCCGACTGAAAATTAGTCAGAAAAGACTCAAGACAATGATCTTACTCTCTGCCGAATTTTGTGTCGTTTTGGCAAAAGGCGTGGCTATTACGGTGCTGAAAAGTCAGATTGTACTCTGTGGCAACAAAAGCTCCGGCAACATGACTCAGATGATCCTATCTTCTCGAAGTTGTACACATTTGAGGATACTTCAGCCCTGAAGACATCTACCAACTTATTTTTCATCGTAGTAGTAGCGCCACCAACTGGTAAAAGCTAATACAAGTTATTTTCTTGGATGTTTTTCTCCGTGCAACTCAACAAGGTCGCCCTCATATATGCTCGGAGGACTGTTTCGGCCATGAGGATGTCACAATACGAAATTCATCCTTTTTCGTGAAAAGTTGTGGGAGTGGCATTGCACTGTTCGGCAATAAAACAACGCTGATTATGAGGTTCTAAATATGAACGACAACTCGTGAAACTTTACACACACATCAGGCAGAGCAAATTTATCAATATTTTATACGTTAGTTGTGCAGCTTTTTTGAAATGGCTCGCCATGGCCCTCGAGAAATGTTCAAAAAAGCAGCCCTGGTTGAGTGTTTCACCTTGCTTTTTGTAAATTTTATGGAGTACAGTGAACCCTCGGTTATCGCGGTTAATGGGGACAGAAACCACCCGCGAAAACTGAAAATCCGCGAAGTAGCGGCGCACCTTCAAAAATGCTTAAAAAAAAATACAATATATATAATAAATAAATATATATATATATATAGATATATATATATATATATATATATGTATATATAGACAGAGAGAGAGAGTGAAATTCATGTTATAACAAAAAAACCAAATTATTATTAAAACGTATTATTTTTTTATTCCCCAGCCATTCTTTTTGTATTTATTTAATTACTCCGACTTTTACCTGCTGGTACGCCGTCCGGTGTGCCCTGTGAAATGAAAGGTGGCATTCTTTATTTATTTATTTATTTATTCATTTATTCATTCATAACTGACAGCTTCGCGCTCCGTTCGTGCCCGGGCGGAAGAGGTGTTCCAATTCGGCTTTACTGTGACACACGCCCGCCCTCCTGCCCCGGAGCTTCCATTCGGTTAAACTTAGGGGCCTCTTGGCACCGCCCGTGCCCGGGGAAGGTGCTCCTCTTCGGCTTACTGTGACGCGAGCATGCCCGCCTCCTCCGGAGCTTCCATTCGGTTAAACTTAGGGGCCGCTTGGAACCGCCCGTGCCCGGGGAAGGTGCTCCTCTTTGGCTTACTGTGACGCGAGCATGCCCTCCTCCTCCGGAGCTTCCATTCGGTTAAACTTAGGGGCCGCTTGGCACCGCCCGTGCCCGGGGAAGGTGCTCCTCTACGGCTTAACTGCCACGCACGCCGGCCGGAGCTCTGGTACGGTCCGAACCGCGCGAAACGTCGCCACCGATCGTGTCCGGGGGAACGTGCTCTTCTTCGTCCACTCTCCTCTTCGCCCACGCTCTTCTTCGGCGCACGCCGGCCGTCTAACCGCTCCAGCGCCCGTCGTGCCGCTCGGCGAAACTACAATGCCCCCGAATATTTTTTTATACCCGCGAAGCACTGAACCCGCGAAAGGTGAACCGCGAAGTAGCGAGGGTTCACTGTATGTATAAGACCAAGACCTACAAAAAAGTCTCTCGGAGCAATGAGCTAGGTTTTACAGGAAGTCGGCCATTTTGAATTTACTTAAAAGGGGCGCGTCACCACAATGGACTTTGTGTAGAAATTATTATTGGGGCCCGAGCAGCGACCGCGGCGAGGTCCCTATTGTTTATGTAGAAATTATTATTAGGGCCCGAGCAGCGACCGCTACGAGGTCCCCATTGTTTTTGTGGAAATTATTATTATTTTTATTATTATTATTATTAGGGCCCGAGCAGTGACCGCTGCGAGGTCCCTATTGTTTTTCTAGAAATTGTTATTAGGGCCCAAGCTGCGACGGCTGCGAGGTCCCTACTGTTTTTGTAGAAAATATTATTACTTTTATTATTATTATTATTATTATTATTATTAGGGCCTGAGCAGCGACCGCTGCGAAGTCCCTATTGTTTTTGTAGAAATTATTATTATTATTATTTTTCCGATTGTTCGATTGCATTTTTGACCCCCGAAACATGCACAAAAATTCACCAAACTTGGCAGTCTCATCGGGCATGGCGAAAAATTTGATATTTTAACGTCTAATATGAACAGGAAGTGAGTTATGAATTTTTGAAAGTCCGACTTTTGCCCTTTTTTGCATGTTTACAGGGGTCATTCTTTTGCACCCTGATCCTAAAGGCTTCATCTGATTGCCTTAAAATTCTGTCTGTAGCATCTTAAGACCTGGGACAAACACTGGGACTAAAATTTTTTGTTTCCGAAATACTATATGACGGGGGCGGGGCTTCGAAGTTTTCACTTAAGATTTCCTTCGCCGCAATGGACAAAATGCTTAATAACTCTCTTGCACATGCTGCTAAAAATCCAAAACTTCACATGTACATAAAGAGTCGGTACCTGAAGACATCTATATGTTTATATTCAGTTATACACCTTGCGCCAATCAATATCATTTTTTACATTTTGACGTACTGCACGGTGCCCTTTTAACGAATCCGATTGAAAATTGGCTAGAAAAGACTCAAGACATTGATCTTACTCTATCCCTATTTTTGTGACTTTCCTTCGAAGGGCGTGGCTATTACGGTGCCGCAGAGTCTGATTATTCTCCGTGGCAACAAAAGTTCCTGCAAAATGATTCAGATGATCCATCTTCTCGAAATTTTTCACATTTGAGGATATTCAGGCCCTGAAGACGGCTGCCAACTTATTTTTTATCGCAGTGGTAGCGCCACCAACTGGTTAAAACAAATACAAATTATTTTCGTTGATGTTTTTCTCCGGGCAGGTTAACAAAATCTACCTTATATTTGCTCGGATGAGTGTTTAGGCCTTGAGGATGTCACAATACGAAAGTCTTTCGCCTTCTTCAGAGTGTCACATGATGGTGTCTTGTGGCCCGTCTTTATCAGCTGATGTTCCATGAGGGCGTGACTTACCTGTCACAAGAATGAAGGCAAGTCACGCCCCCCGCTGTCCGTTAACTCCGCCAAGATGCTGCTCCAGGTGGTAGAGAGGATGAAGGCTCCCTTGTCTCTGTTCATGGTTTTTATGCCTCGCTTGCAGATCTCAATGGCCTCTCTGATCCAGCGCTGTTGTTTGTTCTCTTCGGTGCCGATGACCCTGCCCTTCTCCCGGTCCATGATGTGGTTTTCCCTTTTGCAGTGGTCAGTGATTGCTGATTTGTAATGTTCATGTTGTGCTTGTTCTTTTACTGCTCTGATTTTTCATTTTTTTGACAGGTAAGTCACACCCTCATGGAACATCAGCTGATAAAGACGGGTCTCAAGACACCATCATGCGACACTCTGAAGAAGGCGAAAGACTCGCCGAAACATGTCAGGTAAAAAATTTTACCGAAAACATAATTGTCTGCTTTTAATGAATCTGTCAAATATCAATAATAAGAAGACAAAATGAACCTAATACAAATAAATGAATGCTTAATAACTCCCCTGCACATGCTCCTAAAAATCCAAACATTCACCTGTAAATAAAATGTCCCGACCTGAAGACATCTTAATGTTATTATTTTGTTATACACACAGCGCCGCCAAGTGGAATCAAAAATTTGTTTTTATTTTAATTTTCACGTACTGCACGGTGCCCTTTTGACGAATCCGACTGAAAATTAGTCAGAAAAGACTCAAGACAATGATCTTACTCTCTGCCGAGTTTTGTGACGTTTTGGCAAAAGGCGTGGCAATTACGGTGCTGAAAAGTCCGATTGTACTTTGTGGCAACAAAAGCTCCGGCAACATGACTCAGATGATCCTATCTTCTCGAAGTTGTACACATTTGAGGATACTTCAGCCCTGAAGACATCTACCAACTTATTTTTCATCGTAGTAGTAGCGCCACCAACTGGTAAAAGCTAATACAAGTTATTTTCTTGGATGTTTTTGTCCGTGCAACTCAACAAGGTCGCCCTCATATATGCTCGGAGGACTGTTTCGGCCATGAGGATGTCACAATACGAAATTCATCCTTTTTCGTGAAAAGTTGTGGGAGTGGCATTGCACTTTTTGGCAATAAAACAACGCTGATTATGAGGTTCTAAATATGAACGACAACTCGTGAAACTTGAGACACACATCAGGCAGAGCAAATTTATCAATATTTTATACGTTAGTTGTGCAGCTTTTTTGAAATGGCTCGCCATGGCCCTCGAGAAATGTTCAAAAAAGCAGCCCTGGTTGAGTGTTTCACCTCGCTTTTTGTAAATTTTATGGAGTACAGTGAACCCTCGGTTATCGCGGTTAATGGGGACCGAGACCACCCGCGGAAACTGAAAATCCGCGAAGTAGCGGCGCACCTTCAAAAATGCTTAAAAGAAAATACAATATATATAATAAATATATATATATATATATATGTATATATATATATATATATATATATATATATGTATATATATATATATATATGTATATATATATATACATATATATATATATATATATATATATATATGTATATATATATATACATATATATATATATATATATATATATATATGTATATATATATATATATATATATATGTATATATATATATATGTATATATATATATACATATATATATGTATATATATATATATATACGTATATATATATATATATATATATATGTATATATATATATACATATATATATATATATGTATATATATATATATATATACGTATATATATATATATATGTATATATATGTATATATATATATATATATATATATATATATATATATATATATATATGTATATATATATATATATATATATATGTATATATATATACGGGGAGAGAGAGAGAGAGAGAGAGTGAAATTCATGTTATAACAAAAAAAACTAATTATTATTAAAACGTATTATTTTTTTATTCCCCAGCCATTCTTTTTGTATTTATTTAATTACTCCGACTTTTACCTGCTGGTACGCCGTCCGGTGTTCCCTGTGAAATGAAAGGTGGCATTCTTTATTTATTTATTTATTTATTCATTTATTCATTCATAACTGACAGCTTCGCGCTCCGTTCGTGCCCGGGCGGAAGAGGTGTTCCAATTCGGCTTAACTGTGACACACGCCCGCCCTCCTCCCCCGGAGCTTCCATTCGGTTAAACTTAGGGGCCGCTTGGCACCGCCCGTGCCCGGGGAAGGTGCTCCTCTTCGGCTTACTGTGACGCGAGCATGCCCGCCTCCTCCGGAGCTTCCATTCGGTTAAACTTAGGGGCCGCTTGGAACCGCCCGTGCCCGGCGAAGGTGCTCCTCTTCGGCTTACTGTGACGCGAGCATGCCCTCCTCCTCCGGAGCTTCCATTTGGTTAAACTTAGGGGCCGCTTGGAACCGCCCGTGCCCGGGGAAGGTGCTCCTCTTCGGCTTACTGTGACGCGAGCATGCCCTCCTCCTCCAGAGCTTCCATTCGGTTAAACTTAGGGGCCGCTTGGCACCGCCCGTGCCCGGGGACGGTGCTCCTCTACGGCTTAACTGCCACGCACGCCGGCCGGAGCCCTGGTACGGTCCGAACCGCGCGAAACGTCGCCACCGATCGTGTCCGGGGGAACGTGCTCTTCTTCGTCCACTCTCCTCTTCGCCCACGCTCTTCTTCGGCGCACGCCGGCCGTCTAACCGCTCCAGCGCCCGTCGTGCCGCTCGGCGAAACTACAATGCCCCCGAATATTTTTTATACCCGCGAAGCACTGAACCCGCGAAAGGTGAACCGCGAAGTAGCGAGGGTTCACTGTATGTATAAGACCAAGACCTACAAAAAAGTCTCTTGGAGCAATAAGCTAGGTTTTACAGGAAGTCGGCCATTTTGAATTTACTTAAAAGGGGGCGGGTCACCACAATGGACTTTGTGTAGAAATTATTATTGGGGCCCGAGCAGCGACCGCGGCGAGGTCCCTATTGTTTATGTAGAAATGATTATTAGGGCCCGAGCAGCGACCGCTACGAGGTCCCCATTGTTTTTGTGGAAATTATTATTATTATTATTATTAGGGCCCGAGCAGTGACCGCTGCGAGGTCCCTATCGTTTTTCTAGAAATTGTTATTAGGGCCCGAGCTGCGACGGCTGCGAGGTCCCTATTGTTTTTGTAGAAAATATTATTACTTTTATTATTATTATTATTATTATTATTAGGGCCTGAGCAGCGACCGCTGCGAAGTCGCTATTGTTTTTGTTGAAATTATTATTATTATTATTTTTCCGATTGTTCGATCGCATTTTTGACCCCCGAAACATGCACAAAAACTCACCAAACTTGGCAGTCTCATCGGGCATGGCGAAAAATTTGATATTTTAACGTCTAATATGAACAGGAAGTGAGTTATGAATTTTTGAAAGTCCGACTTTTGCCCTTTTTTGCATGTTTACAGGGGTCATTCTTTTGCACCCTGATCCTAAAGGCTTCATCTGATTGCCTTAAAATTCTGTCTGTAGCATCTTAAGACCTGGGACAAACACTGGGGCTAAAATCTTTTGTTTCCGAAATACTATATGACGGGGGCGGGGCTTCAAAGTTTTCACTTAAGATTTCCTTCGCCGCAATGGACAAAATGCTTAATAACTCTCATGCACATGCTGCTAAAAATCCAAAACTTCACATGTACATAAAGAGTCGGTACCTGAAGACATCTATATGTTTATATTCTGTTATACACCTTGCGCCAATCAATATCATTTTTTACATTTTGACGTACTGCACGGTGCCCTTTTAACGAATCCGATTGAAAATTGGCTAGAAAAGACTCAAGACATTGATCTTACGCTATCCCTATTTTTGTGACTTTCCTTCGAAGGGCGTGGCTATTGCGGTGCCGCAGAGTCTGATTATTCTCCGTGGCAACAAAAGTTCCTGCAAAATGATTCAGATGATCCATCTTCTCGAAATTTTTCACATTTGAGGATATTCAGGCCCTGAAGACGGCTGCCAACTTATTTTTGATCGCAGTGGTAGCGCCACCAACTGGTTAAAACAAATACAAATTATTTTCGTTGATGTTTTTCTCCGGGCAGGTTCACAAAATCTACCTTATATTTGCTCGGATGAGTGTTTAGGCCTTGAGGATGTCACAATACGAAAGTCTTTCGCCTTCTTCAGAGTGTCACATGATGGTGTCTTGTGGCCCGTCTTTATCAGCTGATGTTCCATGAGGGCGTGACTTACCTGTCACAAGAATGAAGGCAAGTCACGCCCCCCGCTGTCCGTTAACTCCGCCAAGATGCTGGTCCAGGTGGTAGAGAGGATGAAGGCAACCTTGTCTCTGTTCATGGTTTTTATGCCTCGCTTGCAGATCTCAATGGCCTCTCTGATCCAGCGCTGTTGTTTGTTCTCTTCTGTGCGGATGACCCTGCCCTTCTCCCGGTCCATGATGTGGTTTTCCCTTTTGCAGTGGTCAGTGATTGCTGATTTGTAATGTTCATGTTGTGCTTGTTCTTTTACTGCTCTGATTTTTCATTTTTTTGACAGGTAAGTCACACCCTCATGGAACATCAGCTGATAAAGACGGGTCTCAAGACACCATCATGCGACACTCTGAAGAAGGCGAAAGACTCGCCGAAACATGTCAGGTAAAAAATTTACCGAAAACATAATTGTCTGCTTTTAATGAATCTGTCAAATATCAATAATAAGAAGACAAAATGAACCTAATACAAATAAATGAATGCTTAATAACTCCCCTGCACATGCTCCTAAAAATCCAAACCTTCACCTGTAAATAAAATGTCCCGACCTGAAGACATCTTAATGTTATTATTTTGTTATACACACAGCGCCGCCAAGTGGAATCAAAAATTTGTTTTTATTTTAATTTTCACGTACTGCAACGTGCCCTTTTGACGAATCCGACTGAAAATTAGTCAGAAAAGACTCAAGACAATGATCTTACTCTCTGCCGAGTTTTGTGACGTTTTGGCAAAAGGCGTGGCTATTACGGTGCTGAAAAGTCCGATTGTACTTTGTGGCAACAAAAGCTCCGGCAACATGACTCAGATGATCCTATCTTCTCGAAGTTGTACACATTTGAGGATACTTCAGCCCTAAAGACATCTACCAACTTATTTTTCATCGTAGTAGTAGCGCCACCAACTGGTAAAAGCTAATACAAGTTATTTTCTTGGATGTTTTTCTCCGTGCAACTCAACAAGGTCGCCCTCATATATGCTCGGAGGACTGTTTCGGCCATGAGGATGTCACAATACGAAATTCATCCTTTTTCGTGAAAAGTTGTGGGAGTGGCATTGCACTGTTTGGCAATAAAACAACGCTGATTATGAGGTTCTAAATATGAACGACAACTCGTGAAACTTGACACACACATCAGGCAGAGCAAATTTATAAATATTTTATACGTTAGTTGTGCAGCTTTTTTGAAATGGCTCGCCATGGCCCTCGAGAAATGTTCAAAAAAGCAGCCCTGGTTGAGTGTTTCACCTCGCTTTTTGTAAATTTTATGGAGTACAGTGAACCCTCGGTTATCGCGGTTAATGGGGACCGAGACCACCCGCGGAAACTGAAAATCCGCGGAGTAGCGGCGCACCTTCAAAAATGCTTAAAAGAAAATACAATATATAGAATAAATATATATATATATATATATATACGGGGGAGAGAGAGAGAGAGAGAGAGAGAGAGAGTGAAATTCATGTTATAACAAAAAAAACAAATTATTATTAAAACGTATTATTTTTTTATTCCCCAGCCATTCTTTTTGTATTTATTTAATTACTCCGACTT
Source organism: Idiotropiscis lumnitzeri (assembly GCF_059441095.1). Lineage (NCBI taxonomy): Eukaryota > Metazoa > Chordata > Actinopteri > Syngnathiformes > Syngnathidae > Idiotropiscis > Idiotropiscis lumnitzeri. Next base: position 502,288 of record NW_028283690.1, read on the forward strand.
TTACCTGCTGGTACGCCGTCCGGTGTGCCCTGTGAAATGAAAGGTGGCATTCTTTATTTATTTATTTATTTATTCTTCTATACATTCATAACTGACAGCTTCGCGCTCCGCTCGTGCCCGGGCGGAAGAGGTGCTCCAATTCGGCTTAACTGTGACACACACCCGCCCTCCTCCCCCGGAGCTTCCATTCGGTTAAACTTAGGGGCCGCTTGGCACCGCCCGTGCCCGGGGAAGGTGCTCCTCTTCGGCTTACTGTGACGCGAGCATGCCCTCCTCCTCCGGAGCTTCCATTCGGTTAAACTTAGGGGCCGCTTGGAACCGCCCGTGCCCGGGGAAGGTGCTCCTCTTCGGCTTACTGTGACGCGAGCATGCCCTCCTCCTCCGGAGCTTCCATTCGGTTAAACTTAGGGGCCGCTTGGCACCGCCCGTGCCCTGGGAAGGTTCTCCTCTACGGCTTAACTGCCACGCACGCCGGCCGGAGCTCTGGTACTGTCCGAACCGCGCGAAACGTCGCCACCGATCGTGTCCGGGGGAACGTGCTCTTCTTCGTCCACTCTCCTCTTCGCCCACGCTCTTCTTCGGCGCACACCGGCCGTCTAACCGCTCCAGCGCCCCGTCGTGCCGCTCGGCGAAACTATAATGCCCCCGAATATTTTTTAGACCCGCGAAGCACTGAACCCACGAAAGGTGAACCGCCAAGTAGCGAGGGTTCACTGTATGTATAAGACCAAGACCTACAAAAAAGTCTTTTGGAGCAATGAGCTAGGTTTTACAGGAAGTCGGCCATTTTGAATTTACTTAAAAGGGGGCGGGTCACCACAATGGACTTTGTGTAGAAATTATTATTGGGGCCCGAGCAGCGACCGCGGCGATGTCCCTATTGTTTTTGTAGAAATTATTATTCGGGCCCGAGCAGCGACCGCTACGAGGTCCCCATTGTTTTTGTGGAAATTATTATTATTATTATTATTAGGGCCCGAGCAGTGACCGCTGCGAGGTCCCTATTGTTTTTCTAGAAATTGTTATTAGGGCCCGAGCTGCGACGGCTGCGAGGTCCCTATTGTTTTTGTAGAAAATATTATTACTTTTATTCTTATTATTATTATTATTATTAGGGCCTGAGCAGCGACCACTGCGAAGTCCCTGTTGTTTTTGTAGAAATTATTATTATTATTATTTTTCCGATTGTTCGATTGCATTTTTGACCCCCGAAACATGCACAAAAACTCACCAAACTTGGCAGTCTCATCGGGCATGGCGAGAAATTTGATATTTTAAACGTCTAATATGAACAGGAAGTGAGTTATGAATTTTTGAAAGTCCGACTTTTGCCCTTTTTTGCATGTTTACAGGGGTCATTCTTTTGCACCCTGATCCTAAAGGCTTCATCTGATTGCCTTAAAATTCTGTCTGTAGCATCTTAAGACCTGGGACAAACACTGGGGCTAAAATTTTTTGTTTCCAAAATACTATATGACGGGGGCGGGGCTTCGAAGTTTTCACTTAAGATTTCCTTCGCCGCAATGGACAAAATGCTTAATAACTCTCTTGCACATGCTGCTAAAAATCCAAAACTTCACATGTACATAAAGAGTCGGTACCTGAAGACATCTATATGTTTATATTCTGTTATACACCTTGCGCCAATCAATATCATTTTTTACATTTTGACGTCCTGCACGGTGCCCTTTTAACGAATCCGATTGAAAATTGGCTAGAAAAGACTCAAGACATTGATCTTACTCTATCCCTATTTTTGTGACTTTCCTTCGAAGGGCGTGGCTATTACGGTGCCGCAGAGTCTGATTATTCTCCGTGGCAACAAAAGTTCCTGCAAAATGATTCAGATGATCCATCTTCTCGAAATTTTTCACATTTGAGGATATTCAGGCCCTGAAGACGGCTGCCAACTTATTTTTGATCGGATGAGTGTTTAGGCCTTGAGGATGTCACAATACGAAAGTCTTTCGCCTTCTTCAGAGTGTCACATGATGGTGTCTTGTGGCCCGTCTTTATCAGCTGATGTTCCATGAGGGCGTGACTTACCTGTCACAAGAATGAAGGCAAGTCACGCCCCCGCTGTCCGTTCACTCCGCCAAGATGCTGCTCCAGGTGGTAGAGAGGATGAAGGCTCCCTTGTCTCTGTTCATGGTTTTTATGCCTCGCTTGCAGATCTCAATGGCCTCTCTGATCCAGCGCTGTTGTTTGTTCTCTTCGGTGCGGATGACCCTGCCCTTCTCCCGGTCCATGATGTGGTTTTCCCTTTTGCAGTGGTCAGTGATTGCTGATTTGTAATGTTCATGTTGTGCTTGTTCTTTTACTGCTCTGATTTTTCATTTTTTTGACAGGTAAGTCACACCCTCATGGAACATCAGCTGATAAAGACGGGTCTCAAGACACCATCATGCGACACTCTGAAGAAGGCGAAAGACTCGCCGAAACATGTCAGGTAAAAAATTAACCTAAAACATAATTGTCTGCTTTTAATGAATCAGTCAAATATCAATAATAAGAAGACAAAATGAACCTAATACAAATAAATGAATGCTTAATAACGCCCCTGCACATGCTCCTAAAAATCCAAACCTTCACCTGTAAATAAAAGGTCCCGACCTGAAGACATCTTAATGTTATTATTTTGTTATACACACAGCGCCGCCAAGTGGAATCAAAAATTTGTTTTTATTTTAATTTTCACGTACTGCACGGTGCCCTTTTGACGAATCCGACTGAAAATTAGTCAGAAAAGACTCAAGACAATGATCTTACTCTCTGCCGAATTTTGTGACGTTTTGGCAAAAGGCGTGGCTATTACGGTGCTGAAAAATCCGATTGTACTTTGTGGCAACAAAAGCTCCGGCAACATGACTCAGATGATCCTATCTTCTCGAAGTTGTACACATTTGAGGATACTTCAGCCCTGAAGACATCTACCAACTTATTTTTCATCGTAGTAGTAGCGCCACCAACTGGTAAAAGCTAATACAAGTTATTTTCTTGGATGTTTTTCTCCGTGCAACTCAACAAGGTCGCCCTCATATATGCTCGGATGACTGTTTCGGCCATGAGGATGTCACAATACGAAATTCATCCTTTTTCGTGAAAAGTTGTGGGAGTGGCATTGCACTGTTCGGCAATAAAACAACGCTGATTATGAGGTTCTAAATATGAACGACAACTCGTGAAACTTTACACACACATCAGGCAGAGCAAATTTATCAATATTTTATACGTTAGTTGTGCAGCTTTTTTTAAATGGCTCGCCATGGCCCTCGAGAAAAGTTAAAAAAAGAATAGAATAGAAATAGAAATCCCTTTATTGTCATTGTACTCAAGTGTGCAACGAGATTAGAGGGCTCCCCTCTCCAGTGCAATACAACAATAATACAGACAATATATAAATTAGATAAATAAATAAGACAGTGCAATGGAATTCAGTACTAAATAGGGCATATAGAAACACATCACAATGCTGTTTTGCAAGGTTAGGGTGGTCTCGTGTGTGTGTGAGAGTTCAGTATGTAGATGGCTCTCGGAAAGAAACTGTTTCTCAGTCTATTGGTCCTTGATTTGATGCATCTGTAGCGCCTGCCAGAGGGCAACAGGTCGAACAGGTGTGAGTTTGGGTGGGTATTGTCTTTGACGATGTTGAGAGCCCTTCTGAGGCACCGGGCGGTGTAGATGTCCGACAGCGAGGGGAGAGGGCAGCCAATAATCCTTTGCGCTGTTTTGACTGTCCTCTGGAGCCTCACTCTGTCCGCCTCAGTGCAGCCGCTGTACCAGGTGGAGACACAGTACGTCAGCTGGCTCTCGATGGACGAGTGGTAGAAGGCCAGCAGCAGCTTCCTGTCCAGGTTGAATTTCCTGAGGACTCTCAGGAAGTGCAGACGTTGGCGGACCTTCTTTACCACTGCTGTGGTGTTGTGACTCCAAGAAAGGTCATCGGAGATCTGTACTCCCAGGAACTTGAACGTGTGGACCCTCTCCACACACACGCCTTCGATGCAGAGGGGGGGCGGCAGCGTCTTGTTCCTCCTGAAGTCGACGACAATCTCCTTTGTTTTAGCAGAGTTAAGGTGCAGTCTGTTCTCCTTGCACCAAGTTGTCAGTCTCCCTACCTCCTCTCTGTAGGCTGTCTCGTCACCTTCCGAGATCAGACCGACCACTGTCGTGTCGTCAGCAAACTTGACGATGGTGTTGTTGCCGTGGGCCGGGCTGCAGTCGTAGGTGTAGAGGGCGTACAGGAGAGGGCTCAGCACGCATCCTTGGGGGGAACCGGTGCTCAGCATGAGGGTGGAGGACGTGTAGGGGCCGAGCAACACAGTCTGGGGTCTGTTGGTCAGAAAGTCCTTAATCCAGATGCGTGTGAGGGCAGGGAGGCCGAGAGTGTCCAGTTTGGCGACGAGGATGTCTGGGATGATCGTGTTGAATGCCGAGCTGTAGTCCACAAAGAGCATCCTTGCATAGCTCCGCTGTTGTTCCAGGTGGCCCAGCACAACATGCAGAGCAGCCCTGGTTGAGTGTTTCACCTCGCTTTTTGTAAATTTTATGGAGTACAGTGAACCCTCGGTTATTGCGGTTAATGGGGACCGAGACCACCCGCGAAAACTGAAAATCCGCGAAGTAGCGGCGCACCTTCAAAAATGCTTAAAAAAAAAATACAATATATATATATATATATATATATATATATATATATATATATATATATATATATATATATATATATATATATATATATATATATATACGGGGAGAGAGAGAGTGAAATTCATGTTATAACAAAAAAAACAAATTATTATTAAAACGTATTATTTTTTTATTCCCCAGCCATTCTTTTTGTATTTATTTAATTACTCAGACTTTTACCTGCTGGTACGCCGTCTGGTGTGCCCTGTGAAATGAAAGGTGCCATTCTTTATTTATTTATTTATTTATTCATTTATTCATTCATAACTGACAGCTTCGCGCTCCGCTCGTGCCCGGGCGGAAGAGGTGCTCCAATTCGGCTTAACTGTGACACACGCCCACCCTCCTCCCCCGGAGCTTCCATTCGGTTAAACTTAGGGGCCGCTTGGCACCGCCCGTGCCCGGGGAAGGTGCTCCTCTTCGGCTTACTGTGTCGCGAGCATGCCCTCCTCCTCCGGAGCTTCCATTCGGTTAAACTTAGGGGCCGCTTGGAACCGCCCGTGCCCGGGGAAGGTGCTCCTCTTCGGCTTACTGTGACGCGTGCATGCCCTCCTCCTCCGGAGCTTCCATTCGGTTAAACTTAGGGGCCGCTTGGCACCGCCCGTGCCCGGGGAAGGTGCTCCTCTACGGCTTAACTGCCACGCACGCCGGCCGGAGCTCTGGTACGGTCCGAACCGCGCGAAACGTCGCCACCGATCGTGTCCGGGGGAACGTGCTCTTCTTCGTCCACTCTCCTCTTCGCCCACGCTCTTCTTCGGCGCACGCCGGCCGTCTAACCGCTCCAGCGCCCCGTCGTGCCGCTCGGCGAAACTACAATGCCCCCGAATATTTTTTATACCCGCGAAGCACTGAACCCGCGAAAGGTGAACCGCGAAGTAGCGAGGGTTCACTGTATGTATAAGACCAAGACCTACAAAAAAGTCTCTTGGAGCAATGAGCTAGGTTTTACAGGAAGTCGGCCATTTTGAATTTATTAAAAGGGGGCGGGTCACCACAATGGACTTTGTGTAGAAATTATTATTGGGGCCCGAGCAGCGACCGCGGCGAGGTCCCTATTGTTTATGTAGAAATTATTATTAGGGCCCGAGCAGCGACCGCTACGAGGTCCCCATTGTTTTTGTGGAAATTATTATTATTATTATTATTAGGGCCCGAGCAGTGACCGCTGCGAGGTCCCTATTGTTTTTCTAGAAATTGTTATTAGGGCCCGAGCTGCGACGGCTGCGAGGTCCCTATTGTTTTTGTAGAAAATATTATTACTTTCAAATTTCCCCATTGTGGGACTAATAAAGGACATCTTATCTTATCTTCTCTTATTATTATTATTATTATTAGGGCCTGAGCAGCGACCGCTGCGAAGTCCCTATTGTTTTTGTAGAAATTATTATTATTATTATTTTTCCGATTGTTCGATTGCATTTTTGACCCCCGAAACATGCACAAAAATTCACCAAACTTGGCAGTCTCATCGGGCATGGCGAAAAATTTGATATTTTAATGTCTAATATGAATAGGAAGTGAGTTATGAATTTTTGAAAGTCCGACTTTTGCCCTTTTTTGCATGTTTACAGGGGTCATTCTTTTGCACCCTGATCCTAAAGGCTTCATCTGATTGCCTTAAAATTCTGTCTGTAGCATCTTAAGACCTGGGACAAACACTGGGGCTAAAATTTTTTGTTTCCGAAATACTATATGACGGGGGCGGGGCTTCGAAGTTTTCACTTAAGATTTCCTTCGCCGCAATGGACAAAATGCTTAATAACTCTCTTGCACATGCTGCTAAAAATCCAAAACTTCACATGTACATAAAGAGTCGGTACCTGAAAACATCTATATGTTTATATTCAGTTATACACCTTGCGCCAATCAATATCATTTTTTACATTTTGACAAACTGCACGGTGCCCTTTTAACGAATCCGATTGAAAATTGGCTAGAAAAGACTCAAGACATTGATCTTACTCTATCCCTATTTTTGTGACTTTCCTTCGAAGGGCGTGGCTATTACGGTGCCGCAGAGTCTGATTATTCTCCGTGGCAACAAAAGTTCCTGCAAAATGATTCAGATGATCCATCTTCTTGAAATTTTTCACATTTGAGGATATTCAGGCCCTGAAGACGGCTGCCAACTTATTTTTGATCGCAGTGGTAGCGCCACCAACTGGTTAAAACAAATACAAATTATTTTCGTTGATGTTTTTCTCCGGGCAGGTTAACAAAATCTACCTTATATTTGCTCGGATGAGTGTTTAAGCCTTGAGGATGTCACAATACGAAAGTCTTTCGCCTTCTTCAGAGTGTCACATGATGGTGTCTTGTGGCCCGTCTTTATCAGCTGATGTTCCATGAGGGCGTGACTTACCATTCACAAGAATGAAGGCAAGTCACGCCCCCCGCTGTCCGTTCACTCCGCCAAGATGCTGCTCCAGGTGGTAGAGAGGATGAAGGGTCCCTTGTCTCTGTTCATGGTTTTTATGCCTCGCTTGCAGATCTCAATGGCCTCTCTGATCCAGCGCTGTTGTTTGTTCTCTTCGGTGCGGATGACCCTGCCCTTCTCCCGGTCCATGATGTGGTTTTCCCTTTTGCAGTGGTCAGTGATTGCTGATTTGTAATGTTCATGTTGTGCTTGTTCTTTTACTGCTCTGATTTTTAATTTTTTTGACAGGTAAGTCACACCCTCATGGAACATCAGCTGATAAAGACGGGTCTCAAGACACCATCATGCGACACTCTGAAGAAGGCGAAAGACTCGCCGAAACATGTCAGGTAAAAAATTAACCTAAAACATAATTGTCTGCTTTTAATGAATCAGTCAAATATCAATAATAAGAAGACAAAATGAACCTAATACAAATAAACGAATGCTTAATAACTCCCCTGCACATGCTCCTAAAAATCCAAACCTTCACCTGTAAATAAAACGTCCCGACCTGAAGACATCTTAATGTTATTATTTTGTTATACACACAGCGCCGCCAAGTGGAATCAAAAATTTGTTTTTATTTAAATTTTCACATTATGCACGGTGCCCTTTTGACGAATCCGACTGAAAATTAGTCAGAAAAGACTCAAGACAATGATCTTACTCTCTGCCGAATTTTGTGACGTTTTGGCAAAAGGCGTGGCTATTACGGTGCTGAAAAGTCAGATTGTACTCTGTGGCAATAAAAGCTCCGGCAACATGACTCAGATGATCCTATCTTCTCGAAGTTGTACACATTTGAGGATACTTCAGCCCTGAAGACATCTACCAACTTATTTTTCATCGTAGTAGTAGCGCCACCAACTGGTAAAAGCTAATACAAGTTATTTTCTTGGATGTTTTTCTCCGTGCAACTCAACAAGGTCGCCCTCATATATGCTCGGATGACTGTTTCGGCCATGAGGATGTCACAATACGAAATTCGTCCTTTTTCTTGTAAAGTTGTGGGAGTGGCATTGCACTGTTCGGCAATAAAACAACGCTGATTATGAGGTTCTAAATATGAACGACAACTCGTGAAACTTTACACACACATCAGGCCGAGCAAATTTATCAATATTTTATACGTTAGTTGTGCAGCTTTTTTGAAATGGCTCGCCATGGCCCTCGAGAAATGTTAAAAAAAGCAGCCCTGGTTGAGTGTTTCACCTCGCTTTTTGTAAATTTTATGGAGTACAGTGAATCCTCGGTTATCGCGGTTAATGGGGACAGAGACCACCCGCGAAAACTGAAAATCCGCGAAGTAGCGGCGCACCTTCAAAAATGCTTAAAAAAATATACAATATATATAATAAATATATATATATATATATATATATATATACGGGGAGAGAGAGAGTGAAATTCATGTTATAACAAAAAAAACAAATTATTATTAAAACGTATTATTTTTTTATTCCCCAGCCATTCCTTTTGTATTTATTTAATTACTCTGACTTTTACCTGCTGGTACGCCGTCCTGTGTGCCCTGTGAAATGAAAGGTGGCATTCTTTATTTATTTATTTATTTATTCTTTTATACATTCATAACTGACAGCTTCGCGCTCCGCTCGTGCCCGGGCGGAAGAGGTGCTCCAATTCGGCTTAACTGTGACACACACCCGCCCTCCTCCCCCGGAGCTTCCATTCGGTTAAACTTAGGGGCCGCTTGGCACCGCCCGTGCCCGGGGAAGGTGCTCCTCTTCGGCTTACTGTGACGCGAGCATGCCCTCCTCCTCCGGAGCTTCCATTCGGTTAAACTTAGGGGCCGCTTGGAACCGCCCGTGCCCGGGGAAGGTGCTCCTCTTCGGCTTACTGTGACGCGAGCATGCCCTCCTCCTCCGGAGCTTCCATTCGGTTAAACTTAGGGGCCGCTTGGAACCGCCCGTGCCCGGGGAAGGTGCTCCTCTTCGGCTTACTGTGACGCGAGCATGCCCTCCCTTTCCGGAGCTTCCATTCGGTTAAACTTAGGGGCCGCTTGGCACCGCCCGTGCCCGGGGAAGGTGCTCCTCTACGGCTTAACTGCCACGCACGCCGGCCGGAGCTCTGGTACTGTCCGAACCGCGCGAAACGTCGCCACCCATCGTGTCCGGGGGAACGTGCTCTTCTTCGTCCACTCTCCTCTTCGCCCACGCTCTTCTTCGGCGCACGCCGGCCGTCTAACCGCTCCAGCACCCCGTCGTGCCGCTCGGCGAAACTACAATGCCCCCGAATATTTTTTAGACCCGCGAAACACTGAACCCGCGAAAGGTGAACCGCCAAGTAGCGAGGGTTCACTGTATGTATAAGACCAAGACCTACAAAAAAGTCTCTTGGAGCAATGAGCTAGGTTTTACAGGAAGTCGGCCATTTTGAATTTACTTAAAAGGGGGCGGGTCACCACAATGGACTTTGTGTAGAAATTATTATTGGGGCCCGAGTAGCGACCGCGGAGAGGTCCCTATTGTTTTTGTAGAAATTATTATTAGGGCCCGAGCAGCGACCGCTACGAGGTCCCCATTGTTTTTGTGGAAATTATTATTATTATTATTATTAGGGCCCGAGCAGTGACCGCTGCGAGGTCCCTATTGTTTTTCTAGAAATTGTTATTAGGGCCCGAGCTGCGACGGCTGCGAGGTCCCTATTGTTTTTGTAGAAAATATTATTACTTTTATTATTATTATTATTATTAGGGCCTGAGCAGCGACCGCTGCGAAGTCCCTATTGTTTTTGTAGAAATTATTATTATTATTATTTTTCCGATTGTTCGATCGCATTTTTGACCCCCGAAACATGCACAAAAATTCACCAAACTTGGCAGTCTCATCGGGCATGGCGAAAAATTTTATATTTTAACGTCTAATATGAACAGGAAGTGAGTTATGAATTTTTGAAAGTCCGACTTTTGCCCTTTTTTGCATGTTTACAGGGGTCATTCTTTTGCACCCTGATCCTAAAGGCTTCATCTGATTGCCTTAAAATTCTGTCTGTAGCATCTTAAGACCTGGGACAAACACTGGGGCTAAAATTTTTTGTTTCCGAAATACTATATGAACGGGGGCGGGGCTTCGAAGTTTTCACTTAAGATTTCCTTCGCCGCAATGGACAAAATGCTTAATAACTCTCCTGCACATGCAGCTAAAAATCCAAAACTTCACATGTACATAAAGAGTCGGTACCTGAAGACATCTATATGTTTATATTCAGTTATACACCTTGCGCCAATCAATATCATTTTTTACATTTTGACGTACTGCACGGTGCCCTTTTAACGAATCCGATTGAAAATTGGCTAGAAAAGACTCAAGACATTGATCTTACTCTATCCCTATTTTTGTGACTTTCCTTCGAAGGGCGTGGCTATTACGGTGCCGCAGAGTCTGATTAATCTCCGTGGCAACAAAAGTTCCTGCAAAATGATTCAGATGATCCATCTTCTCGAAATTTTTCACATTTGAGGATATTCAGGCCCTGAAGACGGCTGCCAACTTATTTTTGATCGCAGTGGTAGCGCCACCAACTGGTTAAAACAAATACAAATTATTTTCGTTTATGTTTTTCTCCGGGCAGGTTAACAAAATCTACCTTATATTTGTTCGGATGAGTGTTTAGGCCTTGAGGATGTCACAATACGAAAGTCTTTCGCCTTCTTCAGAGTGTCACATGATGGTGTCTTGTGACCCGTCTTTATCAGCTGATGTTCCATGAGGGCGTGACTTACCTGTCACAAGAATGAAGGCAAGTCACGCCCCCCGCTGTCCGTTCACTCTGCCAAGATGCTGCTCCAGGTGGTAGAGAGGATGAAGGCTCCCTTGTCTCTGTTCATGGTTTTTATGCCTCGCTTGCAGATCTCAATGGCCTCTCTGATCCAGCGCTGTTGTTTGTTCTCTTCGGTGCGGATGACCCTGCCCTTCTCCCGGTCCATGATGTGGTTTTCCCTTTTGCAGTGGTCAGTGATTGCTGATTTGTAATGTTCATGTTGTGCTTGTTCTTTTACTGCTCTGATTTTTAATTTTTTTGACAGGTAAGTCACACCCTCATGGAACATCAGCTGATAAAGACGGGTCTCAAGACACCATCATGCGACACTCTGAAGAAGGCGAAAGACTCGCCGAAACATGTCAGGTAAAAAATTAACCTAAAACATAATTGTCTGCTTTTAATGAATCAGTCAAATATCAATAATAAGAAGACAAAATGAACCTAATACAAATAAATGAATGCTTAATAACTCCCCTGCACATGCTCCTAAAAATCCAAACCTTCACCTGTAAATAAAACGTCCCGACCTGAAGACATCTTAATGTTATTATTTTGTTATACACACAGCGCCGCCAAGTGGAATCAAAAATGTGTTTTTATTTTAATTTTCACATACTGCACGGTGCCCTTTTGACGAATCCGACTGAAAATTAGTCAGAAAAGACTCAAGACAATGATCTTACTCTCTGCCGAATTTTGTGTCGTTTTGGCAAAAGGCGTGGCTATTACGGTGCTGAAAAGTCAGATTGTACTCTGTGGCAACAAAAGCTCCGGCAACATGACTCAGATGATCCTATCTTCTCGAAGTTGTACACATTTGAGGATACTTCAGCCCTGAAGACATCTACCAACTTATTTTTCATCGTAGTAGTAGCGCCACCAACTGGTAAAAGCTAATACAAGTTATTTTCTTGGATGTTTTTCTCCGTGCAACTCAACAAGGTCGCCCTCATATATGCTCGGAGGACTGTTTCGGCCATGAGGATGTCACAATACGAAATTCATCCTTTTTCGTGAAAAGTTGTGGGAGTGGCATTGCACTGTTCGGCAATAAAACAACGCTGATTATGAGGTTCTAAATATGAACGACAACTCGTGAAACTTTACACACACATCAGGCAGAGCAAATTTATCAATATTTTATACGTTAGTTGTGCAGCTTTTTTTAAATGGCTCGCCATGGCCCTCGAGAAATGTTAAAAAAAGCAGCCCTGGTTGAGTGTTTCACCTTGCTTTTTGTAAATTTTATGGAGTACAGTGAACCCTCGGTTATCGCGGTTAATGGGGACAGAAACCACCCGCGAAAACTGAAAATCCGCGAAGTAGCGGCGCACCTTCAAAAATGCTTAAAAAAAAATACAATATATATAATAAATAAATATATATATATATATAGATATATATATATATATATATATGTATATATAGACAGAGAGAGAGAGTGAAATTCATGTTATAACAAAAAAACCAAATTATTATTAAAACGTATTATTTTTTTATTCCCCAGCCATTCTTTTTGTATTTATTTAATTACTCCGACTTTTACCTGCTGGTACGCCGTCCGGTGTGCCCTGTGAAATGAAAGGTGGCATTCTTTATTTATTTATTTATTTATTCATTTATTCATTCATAACTGACAGCTTCGCGCTCCGTTCGTGCCCGGGCGGAAGAGGTGTTCCAATTCGGCTTTACTGTGACACACGCCCGCCCTCCTGCCCCGGAGCTTCCATTCGGTTAAACTTAGGGGCCTCTTGGCACCGCCCGTGCCCGGGGAAGGTGCTCCTCTTCGGCTTACTGTGACGCGAGCATGCCCGCCTCCTCCGGAGCTTCCATTCGGTTAAACTTAGGGGCCGCTTGGAACCGCCCGTGCCCGGGGAAGGTGCTCCTCTTTGGCTTACTGTGACGCGAGCATGCCCTCCTCCTCCGGAGCTTCCATTCGGTTAAACTTAGGGGCCGCTTGGCACCGCCCGTGCCCGGGGAAGGTGCTCCTCTACGGCTTAACTGCCACGCACGCCGGCCGGAGCTCTGGTACGGTCCGAACCGCGCGAAACGTCGCCACCGATCGTGTCCGGGGGAACGTGCTCTTCTTCGTCCACTCTCCTCTTCGCCCACGCTCTTCTTCGGCGCACGCCGGCCGTCTAACCGCTCCAGCGCCCGTCGTGCCGCTCGGCGAAACTACAATGCCCCCGAATATTTTTTTATACCCGCGAAGCACTGAACCCGCGAAAGGTGAACCGCGAAGTAGCGAGGGTTCACTGTATGTATAAGACCAAGACCTACAAAAAAGTCTCTCGGAGCAATGAGCTAGGTTTTACAGGAAGTCGGCCATTTTGAATTTACTTAAAAGGGGCGCGTCACCACAATGGACTTTGTGTAGAAATTATTATTGGGGCCCGAGCAGCGACCGCGGCGAGGTCCCTATTGTTTATGTAGAAATTATTATTAGGGCCCGAGCAGCGACCGCTACGAGGTCCCCATTGTTTTTGTGGAAATTATTATTATTTTTATTATTATTATTATTAGGGCCCGAGCAGTGACCGCTGCGAGGTCCCTATTGTTTTTCTAGAAATTGTTATTAGGGCCCAAGCTGCGACGGCTGCGAGGTCCCTACTGTTTTTGTAGAAAATATTATTACTTTTATTATTATTATTATTATTATTATTATTAGGGCCTGAGCAGCGACCGCTGCGAAGTCCCTATTGTTTTTGTAGAAATTATTATTATTATTATTTTTCCGATTGTTCGATTGCATTTTTGACCCCCGAAACATGCACAAAAATTCACCAAACTTGGCAGTCTCATCGGGCATGGCGAAAAATTTGATATTTTAACGTCTAATATGAACAGGAAGTGAGTTATGAATTTTTGAAAGTCCGACTTTTGCCCTTTTTTGCATGTTTACAGGGGTCATTCTTTTGCACCCTGATCCTAAAGGCTTCATCTGATTGCCTTAAAATTCTGTCTGTAGCATCTTAAGACCTGGGACAAACACTGGGGCTAAAATTTTTTGTTTCCGAAATACTATATGACGGGGGCGGGGCTTCGAAGTTTTCACTTAAGATTTCCTTCGCCGCAATGGACAAAATGCTTAATAACTCTCTTGCACATGCTGCTAAAAATCCAAAACTTCACATGTACATAAAGAGTCGGTACCTGAAGACATCTATATGTTTATATTCAGTTATACACCTTGCGCCAATCAATATCATTTTTTACATTTTGACGTACTGCACGGTGCCCTTTTAACGAATCCGATTGAAAATTGGCTAGAAAAGACTCAAGACATTGATCTTACTCTATCCCTATTTTTGTGACTTTCCTTCGAAGGGCGTGGCTATTACGGTGCCGCAGAGTCTGATTATTCTCCGTGGCAACAAAAGTTCCTGCAAAATGATTCAGATGATCCATCTTCTCGAAATTTTTCACATTTGAGGATATTCAGGCCCTGAAGACGGCTGCCAACTTATTTTTGATCGCAGTGGTAGCGCCACCAACTGGTTAAAACAAATACAAATTATTTTCGTTGATGTTTTTCTCCGGGCAGGTTAACAAAATCTACCTTATATTTGCTCGGATGAGTGTTTAGGCCTTGAGGATGTCACAATACGAAAGTCTTTCGCCTTCTTCAGAGTGTCACATGATGGTGTCTTGTGGCCCGTCTTTATCAGCTGATGTTCCATGAGGGCGTGACTTACCTGTCACAAGAATGAAGGCAAGTCACGCCCCCCGCTGTCCGTTAACTCCGCCAAGATGCTGCTCCAGGTGGTAGAGAGGATGAAGGCTCCCTTGTCTCTGTTCATGGTTTTTATGCCTCGCTTGCAGATCTCAATGGCCTCTCTGATCCAGCGCTGTTGTTTGTTCTCTTCGGTGCCGATGACCCTGACCTTCTCCCGGTCCATGATGTGGTTTTCCCTTTTGCAGTGGTCAGTGATTGCTGATTTGTAATGTTCATGTTGTGCTTGTTCTTTTACTGCTCCGATTTTTCATTTTTTTGACAGGTAAGTCACACCCTCATGGAACATCAGCTGATAAAGACGGGTCTCAAGACACCATCATGCGACACTCTGAAGAAGGCGAAAGACTCGCCGAAACATGTCAGGTAAAAAATTTTACCGAAAACATAATTGTCTGCTTTTAATGAATCTGTCAAATATCAATAATAAGAAGACAAAATGAACCTAATACAAATAAATGAATGCTTAATAACTCCCCTGCACATGCTCCTAAAAATCCAAACATTCACCTGTAAATAAAATGTCCCGACCTGAAGACATCTTAATGTTATTATTTTGTTATACACACAGCGCCGCCAAGTGGAATCAAAAATTTGTTTTTATTTTAATTTTCACGTACTGCACGGTGCCCTTTTGACGAATCCGACTGAAAATTAGTCAGAAAAGACTCAAGACAATGATCTTACTCTCTGCCGAGTTTTGTGACGTTTTGGCAAAAGGCGTGGCAATTACGGTGCTGAAAAGTCCGATTGTACTTTGTGGCAACAAAAGCTCCGGCAACATGACTCAGATGATCCTATCTTCTCGAAGTTGTACACATTTGAGGATACTTCAGCCCTGAAGACATCTACCAACTTATTTTTCATCGTAGTAGTAGCGCCACCAACTGGTAAAAGCTAATACAAGTTATTTTCTTGGATGTTTTTCTCCGTGCAACTCAACAAGGTCGCCCTCATATATGCTCGGAGGACTGTTTCGGCCATGAGGATGTCACAATACGAAATTCATCCTTTTTCGTGAAAAGTTGTGGGAGTGGCATTGCACTTTTTGGCAATAAAACAACGCTGATTATGAGGTTCTAAATATGAACGACAACTCGTGAAACTTGACACACACATCAGGCAGAGCAAATTTATCAATATTTTATACGTTAGTTGTGCAGCTTTTTTGAAATGGCTCGCCATGGCCCTCGAGAAATGTTCAAAAAAGCAGCCCTGGTTGAGTGTTTCACCTCGCTTTTTGTAAATTTTATGGAGTACAGTGAACCCTCGGTTATCGCGGTTAATGGGGACCGAGACCACCCGCGGAAACTGAAAATCCGCGAAGTAGCGGCGCACCTTCAAAAATGCTTAAAAGAAAATACAATATATATATAATAAATATATATATATATATATATATATATATGTATATATATTTATATATATATGTATATATATATATATATATATATGTATATATATATACGGGGAGAGAGAGAGAGAGAGAGAGTGAAATTCATGTTATAACAAAAAAAACAAATTATTATTAAAACGTATTATTTTTTTATTCCCCAGCCATTCTTTTTGTATTTATTTAATTACTCCGACTTTTACCTGCTGGTACGCCGTCCGGTGTTCCCTGTGAAATGAAAGGTGGCATTCTTTATTTATTTATTTATTTATTCATTTATTCATTCATAACTGACAGCTTCGCGCTCCGTTCGTGCCCGGGCGGAAGAGGTGTTCCAATTCGGCTTAACTGTGACACACGCCCGCCCTCCTCCCCCGGAGCTTCCATTCGGTTAAACTTAGGGGCCGCTTGGCACCGCCCGTGCCCGGGGAAGGTGCTCCTCTTCGGCTTACTGTGACGCGAGCATGCCCGCCTCCTCCGGAGCTTCAATTCGGTTAAACTTAGGGGCCGCTTGGAACCGCCCGTGCCCGGCGAAGGTGCTCCTCTTCGGCTTACTGTGACGCGAGCATGCCCTCCTCCTCCAGAGCTTCCATTCGGTTAAACTTAGGGGCCGCTTGGCACCGCCCGTGCCCGGGGACGGTGCTCCTCTACGGCTTAACTGCCACGCACGCCGGCTGGAGCCCTGGTACGGTCCGAACCGCGCGAAACGTCGCCACCGATCGTGTCCGGGGGAACGTGCTCTTCTTCGTCCACTCTCCTCTTCGCCCACGCTCTTCTTCGGCGCACGCCGGCCGTCTAACCGCTCCAGCGCCCGTCGTGCCGCTCGGCGAAACTACAATGCCCCCGAATATTTTTTAGACCCGCGAAGAACTGAACCCGCGAAAGGTGAACCGCGAAGTAGCGAGGGTTCACTGTATGTATAAGACCAAGACCTACAAAAAAGTCTCTTGGAGCAATGAGCTAGGTTTTACAGGAAGTCGGCCATTTTGAATTTACTTAAAAGGGGCGGGTCACCACAATGGACTTTGTGTAGAAATTATTATTGGGGCCCGAGCAGCGACCGCGGCGAGGTCCCTATTGTTTATGTAGAAATTATTATTAGGGCCCGAGCAGCAACCGCTACGAGGTCCCCATTGTTTTTGTGGAAATTATTATTATTATTATTATTAGGGCCCGAGCAGTGACCGCTGCGAGGTCCCTATCGTTTTTCTAGAAATTGTTATTAGGGCCCGAGCTGCGACGGCTGCGAAGTCCCTAATGTTTTTGTAGAAAATATTATTACTTTTATTATTATTATTATTATTATTATTAGGGCCTGAGCAGCGACCGCTGCGAAGTCGCTATTGTTTTTGTTGAAATTATTATTATTATTATTTTTCCGATTGTTCGATCGCGTTTTTGACCCCCGAAACATGCACAAAAACTCACCAAACTTGGCAGTCTCATCGGGCATGGCGAAAAATTTGATATTTTAACGTCTAATATGAACAGGAAGTGAGTTATGAATTTTTGAAAGTCCGACTTTTGCCCTTTTTTGCATGTTTACAGGGGTCATTCTTTTGCACCCTGATCCTAAAGGCTTCATCTGATTGCCTTAAAATTCTGTCTGTAGCATCTTAAGACCTGGGACAAACACTGGGGCTAAAATCTTTTGTTTCCGAAATACTATATGACGGGGGCGGGGCTTCAAAGTTTTCACTTAAGATTTCCTTCGCCGCAATGGACAAAATGCTTAATAACTCTCATGCACATGCTGCTAAAAATCCAAAACTTCACATGTACATAAAGAGTCGGTACCTGAAGACATCTATATGTTTATATTCTGTTATACACCTTGCGCCAATCAATATCATTTTTTACATTTTGACGTACTGCACGGTGCCCTTTTAACGAATCCGATTGAAAATTGGCTAGAAAAGACTCAAGACATTGATCTTACGCTATCCCTATTTTTGTGACTTTCCTTCGAAGGGCGTGGCTATTGCGGTGCCGCAGAGTCTGATTATTCTCCGTGGCAACAAAAGTTCCTGCAAAATGATTCAGATGATCCATCTTCTCGAAATTTTTCACATTTGAGGATATTCAGGCCCTGAAGACGGCTGCCAACTTATTTTTGATCGCAGTGGTAGCGCCACCAACTGGTTAAAACAAATACAAATTATTTTCGTTGATGTTTTTCTCCGGGCAGGTTCACAAAATCTACCTTATATTTGCTCGGATGAGTGTTTAGGCCTTGAGGATGTCACAATACGAAAGTCTTTCGCCTTCTTCAGAGTGTCACATGATGGTGTATTGTGACCCGTCTTTATCAGCTGATGTTCAATGAGGGCGTGACTTACCTGTCACAAGAATGAAGGCAAGTCACACCCCCCGCTGTCCGTTCACTCCGCCAAGATGCTGCTCCAGGTGGTCGAGAGGATAAAGGCTCCCTTGTCTCTGTTCATGGTTTTTATGCCTCGCTTGCAGATCTCAATGGCCTCTCTGATCCAGCGCTGTTGTTTGTTCTCTTCGGTGCGGATGACCCTGCCCTTCTCCCGGTCCATGATGTGGTTTTCCCTTTTGCAGTGGTCAGTGATTGCTGATTTGTAATGTTCATGTTGTGCTTATTCTTTTACTGCTCTGATTTTTAATTTTTTTGACAGGTAAGTCACACCCTCATGGAACATCAGCTGATAAAGACGGGTCTCAAGACACCATCATGCGACACTCTGAAGAAGGCGAAAGACTCGCCGAAACATGTCAGGTAAAAAATTTACCTAAAACATAATTGTCTGCTTTTAATGAATCAGTCAAATATCAATAATAAGAAGACAAAATGAACCTAATACAAATAAATGAATGCTTAATAACTCCCCTGCACATGCTCCTAAAAATCCAAACCTTCACCTGTAAATAAAATGTCCCGACCTGAAGACATCTTAATGTTATTATTTTGTTATACACACAGCGCCGCCAAGTGGAATCAAAAATTTGTTTTTATTTTAATTTTCACGTACTGCACGGTGCCCTTTTGACGAATCCGACTGAAAATTAGTCAGAAAAGACTCAAGACAATGATCTTACTCTCTGCCGAATTTGTGACGTTTTGGCAAAAGGCGTGGCTATTACGGTGCTGAAAAGTCCGATTGTACTTTGTGGCAACAAAAGCTCCGGCAACATGACTCAGATGATCCTATCTTCTCGAAGTTGTACACATTTGAGGATACTTCAGCCCTGAAGACATCTACCAACTTATTTTTCATCGTAGTAGTAGCGCCACCAACTGGTAAAAGCTAATACAAGTTATTTTCTTGGATGTTTTTCTCCGTGCAACTCAACAAGGTCGCCCTCATATATGCTCGGAGGACTGTTTCGGCCATGAGGATGTCACAATACGAAATTCATCCTTTTTCGTGAAAAGTTGTGGGAGTGGCATTGCACGGTTCGGCAATAAAACAACGCTGATTATGAGGTTCTAAATATGAACGACAACTCGTGAAACTTGACACACACATCAGGCAGAGCAAATTTATCAATATTTTATACGTTAGTTGTGCAGCTTTTTTGAAATGGCTCGCCATGGCCCTCGAGAAATGTTCAAAAAAGCAGCCCTGGTTGAGTGTTTCACCTCGCTTTTTGTAAATTTTATGGAGTACAGTGAACCCTCGGTTATCGCGGTTAATGGGGACCGAGACCACCCGCAAAAACTGAAAATCCGCGAAGTAGCGGCGCACCTTCAAAAATGCTTAAAAAAATATACAATATATATAATAAATATATAAATATTTATATTTATATATATATATATATATATACGGGGAGAGAGAGAGAGAGAGAGAGTGAAATTCATGTTATAACAAAAAAACCAAATTATTATTAAAACGTATTTTTTTTTTATTCCCCAGCCATTCTTTTTGTATTTATTTAATTACTCCGACTTTAACCTGATGGTACGCCGTCCGGTGTGCCCTGTGAAAAAAAGGTGGCATTCTTTATTTATTTATTCTTTCATAACGGACAGCCTCGCGCTCCGCTCGTGCCCGGGCGGAAGAGGTGCTCCAATTCGGCTTAACTGTGACACACGCCCGACCTCCTCCCCCGGAACTTCCATTCGGTTAAACTTAGGGGCCGCTTGGCACCGCCCGTGCCCGGGGAAGGTGCTCCTCTTCGGCTTACTGTGACGCGAGCATGCCCTCCTCCTCCGGAGCTTCCATTCAGTTAAACGTAGGGGCCGCTTGGAACCGCCCGTGCCCGGGGAAGGTGCTCCTCTTCGGCTTACTGTGACGCGAGCATGCCCTCCTCCTCCGGAGCTTCCATTCGGTTAAACTTAGGGGCCGCTTGGAACCGCCCGTGCCCGGGGAAGGTGCTCCTCTTCGGCTTACTGTGACGCGAGCATGCCCTCCTCCTCCGGAGCTTCCATTTGGTTAAACTTAGGGGTCGCTTGGCACCGCCCGTGCCCGGGGAAGTGTTAAAGAAATTTAAGTTTGTATGTTCATCTGTTAGTTTTGTTGTTTAGTTTGTCATCTTAGCAAGTTTCAAACTATAACTAATCTTACAGGCCCCCTTTGTTGCACATGCATTCGTATCTTTCTGGCCTCTAATTAAACTTTCGACAGCTACGGGTGCCAGGTACGGCCTCATCGCGAATGTGACTCCCCAACGCCAGAACCCTTTTCTGTAAACACCTCCCTTGGGGTGTTGATGACCCCTTTAACCCTTCGTAGATAATGTTGGGGCCCGAGGCCTCTTAAGGCTGTAACTTATGCATTTAGGGAGGTCCAACACAAGGCTTGGTATTTCTAAAGCAACAATATCGTCATGGCCATAAAATAAGTTCAACATGTTAAGCCTTGTGAAAATACACTACACAGGTCAAATGAAGTTCAGAGTGAACATGCTCCCTTTTGCTGTTAGAATAAGCAGAAGTATGAACAAAAGGTGTCTTGTAAGCTGAAACCGTTAGAATAGGCAGGAAGAGGGTGGGCAAGTGGGATGGAGTCAAATGTCAAGTTTTCCATTCTGTATGTATTGCATATTCAAATTGCTTATGCTGATGCAAATAAAAACCATGTGTGCAGTCGAACACGCTGGCTTCGCCTCGGAGTTCGAGGGCTGCCCAGCGCGGAAATGACAGACAATCTTGGCTGGTTGATTCATTTGTTCAGGCTTGTTTTGATAGAAACATCCTTAACATTACTTGGTCCTTCGAATGCCGGATGAAAACGTGTGATCTGCGGTGGACGATTGACGACGACTGAAAACGGCGCCATCGTGAAAAGTCCTCTCTTCCAGGAGGCCGGTCCTCGGCCATCCTCCACCGGAGAGAACACAGACTTCATCCATGAACCGCGAGTGTCTCGACCAGCGGAGAGATTGTCACAGGTCAGTGGTTGTATACAACAGATAGTAAAAAACTTTTTGGGGTTTTTGAAGGATAGTAGGGTTTCAGGGAGTTCCTTTACCCGAAGAGATAGTACATCTTAGCTTAGCTATTTTCTGGAAGAAATACAGATTTAACTTTGCTATTTTGGAAGACTTGTTGGAAGACTCGGACAGTACAGAATTAACTGTTGTTTATTCTGGAAGGCAGATTAAGGCATTCCTTGTCTGGTAGAGAGTACAAGTGTAGTTGATTATATCTGCTCGGATAGTACAGAATTAACTGTTGTTTTTTCTGGAAGACAGATTTAGGGGTCCTTATTTCTGGTAGAGTACAGATGTAATTATTACTATATTTGGAAGTGATAGTACAACGTTTGTTATTTATAGAAGACGAAAATAGTTTATCTATTTTCACAGACACAGAACTGATCAATCTGTGAGTGTGTATGTGTATTGTATGAATGTCCAACGTTTGAGAAATCTAAAACTGACCGAGGGTTGTGAGTAAAAACACCCAGGAATACCCGCTCCAAATTGGGAGTAGAAGCTTGGTATTCAACCCAAAGTCAGGCAATTTGAATTTTTCTCAACACTGAGGAACCATAACTAGACACCATAACAATTAAGACTGTCAGAAATGGCGGCAGAAT
Source organism: Idiotropiscis lumnitzeri (assembly GCF_059441095.1). Lineage (NCBI taxonomy): Eukaryota > Metazoa > Chordata > Actinopteri > Syngnathiformes > Syngnathidae > Idiotropiscis > Idiotropiscis lumnitzeri. The sequence continues at coordinate 524,316 of NW_028283690.1, forward strand.
TGATGAAGGAAGTTAACTGTCAACTTTCCGAATTTGAAATAAAGGAAAAATGTAGGTTAGTTGAAATTGAAAAATATTGATTAGCTTCTCGTTTGTAGCTGTTCAATGTTGAGAACTGTGTGTGTTGTTTTGTGGGCCCGTGTATATGTCTGAGTCTGACTATGTGTGTGTGTGAGAACAAAGAAGAGAAAGGGTGGGGGTTGAGTCAGTGAGCTGGAGTGTGTGCGATTGGGGATTACTAATACCACTTGGTATTTTATCCCATGTAATACAGTAGGATTATAAACAGCAGACTGTTGTGGATGTAATAGACAAGAAATCTCCACCTGAAAAAGTTGAAGTGAGAATTGCCACAACAGGAAAATTGAGTTGCTGTCCTACTGATGAGAAACCAGTTTTTAGAACACCCTAGGTGTTGACAAACTTGTCCAATTTTCTAAAATTGGGGTATTGGGTAGTATAGTAAAGTCCAGGGAAACTTTGCAGTGTAGAGATTGGAAGTTAATAAGAAAAGAAAAGGAATGTGTAAAGAAAGAAAAAGAATGTGTAGAAAAGGGAAAGGAACAATTAATGTTCCATAGAAAGGATTGATGAAGTCCAAATGATAGGGCAAGTGAGAAAGGTGTCATAGGCAGATTTGCAAGTGGAAAACTGTATAGAGTAACAGAATTAGAACCTATGTGGTTGAGGGATGTAAGACACTGAGTTGGTTGCATGAATTGAAAGAGAGAAGTAGGTGTTATGAAAGATGGAATGAAGGTTTTGAAAGTGAACATGAGGAATCTTTGCAAAAGCATAGGTGTTTCCTGATTTTGAATTTTAAGTGGTGTCAAACCTGAGGTGCGGGGGCAGAATTTGGTTCTCTAACTGAGAGGCAAGGTAGGTTGAGAAGGAAAAGCGTAAGTGAAATAGGATGAGCGGAAAGTTAAGAGGGGGTTGGAGATGACTGAGAGGTAAAGTAGGTTGGGCAGATGCCAGAAGGAAAGCGTAAGTGAATTGGAACGAGCGGAAAGTTTAGGGGGAAGGAGCTGTTGCCATTGGCTTGAGATTGCCTGCTCGTAAATTGGCAGGGAGGAGTGGCCAGTAAACTGGAGCCTTTGGTAGGGGGCGTAACCCCTGGCAGCTTGGTTGCCTGGGGACCGCGTGATTGGCGTATGAACAGTGAGGCCCCCCCCCTCCCTTCTTTTTCTGCTGTGAGCGTCTAGGATAGGCTTGCACACGAGGGCGGCCAAGGAGAAGACGAGTAATTTACATAATGAATGAAGGGTTTGAGAACTTGTTTTAAGGAAGTGTACGATTGGGAAAATGAATGACTAGGCCGGGACCCCAGTGGGGCTTCGGACTGCGAGTTGATGTCCAAACCTCTGGATTCCCCCTCTGACAGTGACAACAGTGAGGACATTGAGGAAGATATTAAACATATGTTTGACCTCGAGAATTACTTAATGCGTCATCAAACTGAACCGATGAGATGCAGCTGTTAAAAAAGGAAGTCACATATTTAGGCCGCATTTTGACTGAAAAGGGGCGCATTTTTGGTGACAAGCAAAAAGAAGGCGTTGCCCGAGCCCTAAAACCAATAACAAAGAAGTAAATGATGTCCCTTATAGGTGTACGCAATTATTGCCAGGCATGGATTGCAAAGTACTTAGAAATCACACGACTATTGCTGGACATCATTTATGACAAGCCAATGACATTTGAGGAAAAAAAAAATGTTTGAACACTTGAGGTTGACAAGCTTTTGAACTTGTCAAGTGTGAACTCATTGATTAAGATGTATTAGCACTACCAAATTACTATGAGCCATTTGAGCAAACAGTGACTGCAAAAAATGGTTTCATGACCTTGTGTGGCTGCAGACGCGCAGGGCTCATGAAATCACTTGCATATTAGTCACAACAATTGGATCAAGCAGCCTTCACCCACCACATTCACATTGCACGGCGACCTAATTGTCACATTACACTGATAAGGTGCGCTCAGCCCAGCGTCACTTTTTCCCGCACCAGTAGAAGGCACACCACACGACTGTGGAAGCCGAGTCCAAATTACCACCAAACAGCGACCTGACCTCTTGGACACCTTTCTCCCGACTGGAGAGTCAGTTTTTTGACGGCCGCAAAGGGGTGGGAATTTTTTTTTTAACAAAGCATTTTGTTTCAAGGGATATTAAAATCTGTATGTGCAGGACAAGCAGCAGAAACTTCTGTGCTGATCCAGAATTGTAAGATGTTTTCTAAAAAACATTTTACAATTTGGACTGACTGCCAAGATATATGTTTATGTGTTCTGTCGACATTGGGCAAACGGCGTTTTAAAAAATCACAAAAGATGAAAGAAAAGTTGTGCATAAAGCACGTCTAAATAAGTATTTGTAAATGCAAAATTTTCTGAACAGAAAATGAAACGATTACAATTGAATACTGCCTCGCAGACAATGCAGCAAGGGGTAATGCACACACACACACACACACACACGCAGCAAATCAACTTGACAATTTGATCTCACGCCAGGGAAAAATACACCACTAATTGAATGCACACATTGGGAGAAAAAAGGTGCAAACATTGCTGAGGAGTAGAGGAGTAACATGAGTGACACATGTGTGTCAACAGGGGGAAGTATGATATGAAATTGTTCCCACATATAGACTTTTCAACAAAAAACTTTTTTTTAGACAAAGTGTTAGTTGTTTGGGTTGCAATATTGTTTGGTTATAATTAATGTGTTTTCAAAATGGATTACGTTGTTTCCAACAACACATGATGATGTTAAAACAGTTGGAAAAAGTGTTGTGTAATCGAATTATCCTGACATTTGGAATTTCAAGAGTGATTTAAAGTGAAAATGATGCATTTTGTGAATAATGTTTGTAACAAGTGGGACAGTTGTTGCAAAATTGACTCAAAGCGTCATTTTGCATACAGTCTGCAGGACTTGTGGAACGCACGAATGGAACTGACTTATCAAGACAAAGAAAAAAAAAAGAGACAATGGCCAGACTGTGTTTCAATCACAGCAATGAGGATAGTGCCAGCCGAAGAAAGGACACTATCCCCTTTTTATCCTATATGGCCTCACACATAGACTCTCAGGTTCATCAGAACCACCAGCGACTGGCACATCTGTCCCAGTCCACATGAAAGACATGTTTGACCACAATTACTGGCCAGTGTGTTTTGATCCACAGATAAACCACGTCCATGTGGGAGACCAACTCTTCCTCAAGGTGCTGAAACGACCTCGTTGGGACAGTGAACGCTGGGACGGCCCTCATCAGGTGATTGCAGTGACCCCGACGGCAGCAAAGGTCGAGGGGCGTGGCGGCTGGAACCATCAGTCGCAGTGCAAGCTTCTCCGGTCCCTGCTGAAGGCTGAGCGACGCAAGTCCCTTGGAGAGGATCTCCACCACGTACACTCCAATGTACCAACAAAAGACCACAGTTGGAAAGAGGGTTTTCCGTGGCAAACACACCCCTCTCGGAAGGATGGAGCAAGCCGCCGAACAGCAACTGGGCACTGCCCTGTCGACCAGATGCATCATCTACTTCCTTGCAGGGCTGTGCCTGGTCAGCGCACAACCTCGAGACCAGGACAACGTCAAACGCAGACGAGTTGCACAGGCGCAGACTGCTGACTACACGCACATCAAATAAAACCTGCAGCCTCTGAAAAAACGCTCAAGGTCACTGATTCATGTAACTTGCATCACAGAAAAGAGTTGCAGTTGTGAATGTTTGATGTTCCGGGTTTATTTTGTACATACATGTATTGGACCAAAAACTGCATTAGCTTTGCTTTATTATCTTTTAATTGTTATTATTTTTTTGGGCTTCTCGTTCGGGGCATGGGTTTCTACCCTTTTCTCCAAGAATTTTTGAGTTTTTGGGTAGTTTTTCTCCCCCCTCAAGCGACAGCCTTTGATGATGAGATTTGAAACTTGATAAACAGGAGGGATATGTTAAAGAAATTTAAGTTTGTATGTTCATCTGTTAGTTTTGTTGTTTAGTTTGTCATCTTAGCAAGTTTCAAACTATAACTAATCTTACAGGCCCCCTTTGTTGCACATGCATTCGTATCTTTCTGGCCTCTAATTAAACTTTCGACAGCTACGGGTGCCAGGTACGGCCTCCTCGCGAATGTGACTCCCCAACGCCAGAACCCTTTTCTGTAAACACCTCCCTTGGGGTGTTGATGACCTCTTTAACCCTTCGTAGATAATGTTGGGGCCCGAGGCCTCTTAAGGCTGTAACTTCTGCATTTAGGGAGGTCCAACACAAGGCTTGGTATTTCTAAAGCAACAATATCGTCATGGCCATAAAATAAGTTCAACACGTTAAGCCTTGTGAAAATACACTACACAGGTCAAATGAAGTTCAGAGTGAACTTTTGCTGTTAGAATAAGCAGAAGTATGAACAAAAGGTGTCTTGTAAGCTGAAACCGTTAGAATAGGCAGGAAGAGGGTGGGCAAGTGGGATGGAGTCAAATGTCAAGTTTTCCATTCTGTATGTATTGCATATTCAAATTGCTTATGCTGATGCAAATAAAAACCATGTGTGCAGTCGAACACGCTGGCTTCGCCTCGGAGTTCGAGGGCTGCCCCGCGCGTAAATGACAGACAATCTTGGCTGGTTGATTCATTTGTTCAGGCTTGTTTTGATAGAAACATCCTTAACAGGAAGGTGCTCCTCTACGGCTTAACTGCCACGCACGCCGGCCGGAGCTCTGGTACGGTCCGAACCGCGCGAAACGTCGCCACCGATCGTGTCCGGGGGAACGTGCTCTTCTTCGTCCACTCTCCTCTTCGCCCACGCTCTTCTTCGGCGCACGCCGGCCGTCTAACCGCTCCAGCGCCCTGTCGTGCCGCTCGGCGAAACTACAATGCCCCCGAATATTTTTTAGACCCGCGAAGCACTGAACCCACGAAAGGTGAACCGCGAAGTAGCGAGGGTTCACTGTATGTATAAGACCAAGACCTACAAAAAAGTCTCTTGGAGCAATGAGCTAGGTTTTACAGGAAGTCGGCCACTTTGAATTTACTTAAAAGGGGGCGGGTCACCACAATGGACTTTGTGTAGAAATTATTATTGGGGCCCGAGCAGCGACTGCTACGAGGTCCCCATTGTTTTTGTCGAAATCATTATTATTTTTATTATTATTATTAGGGCCCGAGCAGTGGCCGCTGCGATGTCCCTATTGTTTTTCTAGAAATTGTTATTAGGGCCCGAGCTGCGACGGCGGCGAGGTCCCTATTGTTTTTGTAGAAATTATTATTAGGGCCCGAGCAGCGACCGCTACGAGGTCCCCATTAACCGCGATAACCGAGGGTTCACTGTATTACTCTTACTCGATCTTGGCGCCGCTTTTGACACTTGATCATAACATATTATTAAAACGCCTTGAAACTTGTGTTGGCATTTCAGGTTCAGCGCTTTCTTGGATTAATTCGTATCTGTCGGAGACGACGCACCGTGTAATTCATGGCAATGCGTCTTCTGATCTTTGTAAGATCACACGCGGAGTTCCGCAGGGATTGGTACTAGATGCTACCGCTTGGTGATATTATACGGAAATATCACATTAGTTTTCATTGTTATGCTGATGATACGCAATTATACATGCCGTTGGATATAACGAATCCGTGTGATTGCTATAAATTAGAGGCATGCCTTGCCGAAATTAAACTATGAATGTCTTTCAATATTTTGCGTCTTAACTCAGATAAAACCGAGATGCTGATCATTGGACCAGCGCGTCATCTGTACCTTTTTCAAAGACACCACTATGAGTATCGATAAATTGCCCAAAAGGATTCAACAAAAAATCTCGGTCTTATATTTGACACAACTATGTCGTTTCAAATGCACATTAAAAATATTACTAGAACTGCATTTGTTCATCTGCGTAACATTGCTAAAATTCGCCCAATTCTATCAACTTGTGATGCAAAAATCTTAATCCATGCGTTTGTTACGTCTCGCCTCGACTATTGTAACGTTTTGCTCTCGGGTCTCCCCATGTCTAGTATTAAAAGTTAGTTCAAAATGCAGCAGCTAGACTCTTGACTAGAACGAGAAAGTTTGATCATATTACCCCGATACTTGCCAATTTGAATTGGCTTCCGGTCCACTTGAGATGTGATTTTAAAGTTCTGCTACTTGCCTATAAAATATTGCATGGCTTAGCACCTTCCTATCTCGTTGACCTCGTGGTACCATATGTTCCGTCCCGAAACCTTCGCTCACAAAATGCTGGTCTTTTAGTGATCCCGCGAGCCAAAAAGAAGTCCACAGGTTCTAGAGCGTTCTCTATTCGGGCACCAATGCTTTGGAATGTACTACCCTCAGGTATTAGAGGCGCCACCTCAGTAGAAATGTTCAAAACACTATTAAAGACGCATTTATACTCTTGTGCATTTAGTTGAACTATTTGTTGGCCTGTTTACTGCCGCTTTTTCTCTTATCTTCTCTTTTCTGCCCCCTTTTCCCCGGCTGGGGGATTAGGTGACGGTGACCCACTAGGAAGTTTAAGGCATTGACAAACTGGGCATGCACCTGTTCCAGTGATGTCGTCTTCCTGCAGCGCGACATTTATTTATATACTTTAGCATCTAATTTAATTATTTGTTGGCCTGTTTACTGCCGCTTCTCCTCTTTTCTGCCCCCTCTTCCCCTGCTTGGGAATTAGGTGATGGTGACCTGCTATGAAGATTACGGCACTGACCAACCGGGGAGGGACCTGCTCTGCCGAAGTCGTCTTCATGCAGCACCTCTTCTGATTTCCCTATATTTCAGCACTTCGTTGAACTACTTGTTGGCCTGTTTACTATTTCTGTTCTTTTTTTTCTGTTCCCAATTCCACAGCTTGGGAATTAGGTGATGGTGATTCACTTGGAAGTGGCTGTTCTGAATTTACCCCAAACTGACTATTTCAAGATCAAAGGCTCAACCTCGGATATGCTGCCATGGCGATTACGGTCCTGGATGAGGACCCACTCCACTAAAGTCATCTTCCTGCAGCACTTCATTTAATTGACTCTCACATTATCTCATCTAACATTGTATAGCATCATTGTATGTGTCAAATGTTGCCCACTTGGCATCCAAAGCAGCCTGGTCATCCTGGAAGGGGGTTTCCCCCCCATCTGTGGTCCCTTCTCAAGTTTTCTCACTTTTCCCCCAATGGGGTTTTGAGTTTTTCCTTGCCCTCCTGGGGGTTAAGATCAGTGGATGTTGATTGTGGTTATGTAAAGCCCTTTGAGACTGTCTGTGATTAAGGGCTATACACATAAAATTGACTTGACTCGACTTGGACCAGAATAGAAGTGGATGAGGGAAAAAGGGAGGGGCGGTGTTGACTGATATTGTGCAGATGGAAGTAGGCTGACCGGGTTGTGTTATTATGCTTATGGAAAGATAGAGTGCTGTCAAGGATGACACCCAGACTCTTGACCTGAGGGGATGGGAAAACAATGGAGGGGCCAACAGGAATGGGAAAACTGCCAACTTTGGATTGTATTGATTTTGTACTGAAAAGAATAACTTCTGTTTTGTCGCTGTTAAGCCTCATGAAATTATTAGAAAACCAGTCATTGATTTCAGATAGACAGGAGGTGACGGAGGTGGGAGGGAGTGATATGCTGGGTTTGCAGGAGAACTAGAGCTGGGTGTCATCCGCGAAGCAATGGAAAGCGATATTGAATTTTCGGAAAATTCTGCCAAGGGGAAAGAGGTATATGATAAATAATAGGGGGGCCAGGACCGAGCCTTGGGGCAAACCTGAGGTGACTGGGAGGGACTTTGATGAGAAATATTTAAGCTGGATGAACTGAGTGCGGTCTTTGAAGTATGAATGGAACCAGTTGAGGGCGGTGTGGGTGATGCCGATGGAAGAAAGTCTTTTGAGAAGGATGGTGTGTGAGATGGTGTCAAAGGCCGCAGTCAGGTTAAGAAGGATGACAATGGAGAATGAATCTGAGTCAGCTGCAATGAGGAGAGCAGAGGTGACCTTGAGTAGAGTTGATTCAGTGCTGTGAAGTGCACGGAAACCGGACTGAAAGGGTTATTGCAGGTGAGATGAGAGTGGAGTTGAGTGGCGACTACATTATCTAGGACTTTTGAAATGAATGGTAGGTAGGAAATAGGGCGGAGGTTCAGGAAATAGTACTGAGCGGCTTTTTCTTAATCTCATGAGAAAATGTACTCGGGCAAGCACAGTCGAAAAGAGTCGTGCGTTATCTCAGCCCAGCCTCACATTCTTCCCCCGGCACGGGTCTACGTCCAAGGGAAGGTCCTCTCCAGATTAATCATTGTCTGGATGGTTGATTCCCAGCTGGTCCCCAAGACTGGTATTCCACGGCTGGCCTTCTCCGGCGGGCAGTCTCTCCGTCTCTCCTGCTGGTATTCCCCTGTAATCTTGTCAGTGTGCATGTATGTGTGCTCCAAAATCAAATTATGTCTTTCAGAATGTGTTTTTGCAATGGCGTCCCCTTGAACCCTCCAATCAATCAATCAAATTTTATTTATAAGAGCACTTTTCATACATAAAATGCGGCTCAAAGTGCTGTACAATAAAAACATCCAAATTACAACGAAAAACTAAAACCCATTCCACCCACTCAACATAAACACAAGACACATCCACATACACGCCTGAACTCGCACACACACAGAACACTCGCATTCACACAACTTAATAAACCATCTTAGTAGAAAGACAGGGTAAGGCACAGAGAAACCATATGAGAAAATGTACCCAGGGTAGGTCATCCGCGCTGAGAGGGATGACGGCTCACGCCCACAGGGAGCTGCGCCAACACACAGACCCCTAGCCCAGACTGACCGGGGTAGACCCTACACATAGTGCAGAGGGCCCCGGTCCGCCGGGCCTAAGGAGCCTCCGGGATGAAGCCCCCTGTGAGAAGGCCAGCCACACCTCCCAGCGCGGAGGCCCCCCTTGAGGAAACACTGGAGCTAAAATATATAAAAGAAAATGATAATGCTAAACAAAAAAGAAGCTAAAAATTAAAGGACAATAATATAAAAAGACGAAGCTAAAATATATAAGAAAAATTATGATACTAAAAGACAGAGAAGAAGCTAAAAATTAAAAGACAATAATATAAAACGACGGAGCTAAAATATATAAGAAAAATGATGATACTAAAAGACAAAGAAGCTAAAAAAAATTAAAGACAATGATAATATATAAAATGACAATCCTGAATTAAAAGACTAAGATAAATTATTTAAAAGCCAAACAAAAAAGGTGAGTCTTGAGCAGGGGTGGGCAATTATTTTTTCCATGGGGCCACATAAGAAACATAAAATATTGTGGAGGGCCGGGCCAAAAGGCTGAACTCAATTCTGTATAATATTAATTGTATTTCTTTTTTAAAAAGCAGTAAATAGCACTGTTTTGACAAGCTGGCATTAAAGTTAAGCAATGAAACTAAATACCAAATAAACTGAAAAAATGAGGTTGCCTTACAAAAATGTATTCATTCAAATTTCTCAACACAATGGTAGACAAAATATTAACATTTTTTACTATTTGTGACTCATATTAGTAAACATATTCTGTCACATTCACTTCAAAACACATTTTGAGTTCCATATACTGTTGGATAGTTGTGTAAAGGTTCTGAGCATTTTAAAGACATCACAATATTGTCTTTTTGCACCAAACATTAAGCAAGATACAACATATTGACTGTCACTGAACTGTGATTTTGAGAAAAAGTGTCCCAGTTCATTGTTATCTGGTGCCGTTTTTATATTTCTCTGCATGTTTCGTCTGGTAGTGCCGACTCAAATTGTAGTCCTTCAACACGGCGATCTGCTCCCCGCAAACTAAACACACAGCTTTACCTCTAACTTCAGTAAATAAATACTTCGCTGTCCAATTTTTGTTGAAAATTCTACATTCGGCATCTACCTTTCTTTTTGTAGCCTGAGCGGACATTTTTGAGGGCGAACGTTGTCTTGTTGTGATTCAATCGCGCGCATGTCTGATAAACGCATTACGTCATTATGTGCGACGCACATTGTGCGGGAATAAAAAAAAAAAACAATTTCAGAATAAAAGCAGTGCAGCTTTCGCCCATGAATGAGGTGAAATTAAAAAGTATGTTTATTTTGAAATTTCCAATTAACCTTACACTCGCGGTCAGAGTCAACCAAAGGTATGTGGCCCGGGCCATACAATGCCCAGGTCTGTCATACGGGCCAGTCAGTGCCACCCGGCGGGCCGGATGTGGCCCGCGGGCCGTGCAATGCCCAGGTCTGGTCTTGAGCCTCCTTTTAAAAATATCAACAGTCTCTGCGGACCTGATGTCCTCCGGCAGGCTATTCCATAGACGAGGACCAGAATGGCTGAATGCAGCCTCGCCATGTGTTCCAGTCCTCACCCGAGGAATAATTAACAGGCCGGTGCCAGAGGACCTCAGGGTCCGCGAGGATGGCCCAAGACCGTTAAGGCATTTAAAAACTAATTGAAGAACCTTAAAATCAATCCTGAAACACACGGGGAGCCAATGCAGCGATTTTAAAACTAAATCCAGTGCCCAATTTGGTATGTTTGCATCTCTATGTCCTATGTGGAGAATGTGCTTTGTCATATTTGTCCATGAAGTGCTGTCTGGCTTGTCATCAGTTTGTAATGTGCAGACTGAATATGTATGATGTGAATGTGAGTGTAGGTCATGAAAATACTATGTTCACACATTTATAAACTAAGTAATATAACTTTAGCATGTGAAAATAATATCATAAATCAGTAAAGACCATGACTACAATCAGTCATTCCTATGCGTAGTAGAATTAGAATTAGAATTAGAAATCCCTTTATTGTCATTGTACTCAAGTGTGCAACGAGATTAGAAGGCTCCCCAATCCAGTGCAATACAACAATAAGACAGACAAATATATAAATTAGATTAATAAATAAGAGAGTGCAATGGAATTTAGTACAGAATAGGGTATATAAAAACACATCACGATGCTGTTCTGCAAGGTAAGGGTGTTCTCGTGTGTGTGTGAGAGTTCAGAATGGAGATGGCTCTCGGAAAGCAACTGTTTCTCAGTCTATTGGTCCTCGATTTGATGCATCTGTAGCGCCTGCCAGAGGGCAACAGGTCGAACAGGTGTGAGTTTGGGTGGGTATTGTCTTTGACGATGTTGAGAGCCCTTCTGAGGCACCGGGCGGTGTAGATGTCCGACAGTGAGGGGAGAGGGCAGCCAATAATCCTTTGCGCTGTTTTGACTGTCCTCTGGAGCCTCACTCTGTCGGCCTCAGTGCAGCCGCTGTACCAGGTGGAGACACAGTACGTCAACAGGCTCTCAATGGACGAGTGGTAGAAGGCTAGCAGCAGCTTCCTGTCCAGGTTGAATTTCCTGAGGACTCTCAGGAAGTGCAGACGCTGGTGGACCTTCTTTACCACTGCTGTGGTGTTGTGAGTCCAAGAAAGGTCGTCGGAGATCTGTACTCCCAGGAACTTGAACGTGTGGACCCTCTCCACACACACGCCTTCGATGCAGAGGGGGGGCGGCACCGTCTTGTTCCTCCTGAAGTCGACGACAATCTCCTTTGTTTTTGCAGTGTTAAGGTGCAGTCTGTTGTCCTTGCACCAAGCTGTCAGTCTCTTTACCTCCTCTCTGTAGGCTGTCTCGTCACCTTCCGAGATCAGACCGACCACTGTCGCGTCGTCAGCAAACTTGACGATGGTGTTGTTGCCATGGGCCGGGCTGCAGTCGTAGGTGTAGAGGGCGTATAGGAGAGGGCTCAGCACGCATCCTTGAGGGGAACCGGTGCTCAGCATGCAGGTGGAGGACGTGTAGGGGCCGAGCAACACAGTCTGGGGTCTGTTGGTCAGAAAGTCCTTAATCCAGATGCGTGTGAGGGCAGGGAGGCCGAGAATGTCAAGTTTGGCGACGTGGATGTCTGGGATGATTGTGTTGAATGCCAAGCTGTAGTCCACAAAGAGCATCCTTGCATAGCTCTGCTGTTGTTCCAGGTGGCCCAGCACAACATGCAGAGCAGTGTTGATGGCGTCCTCAGTGGATCTGTTAGCCCAGTATGCAAACTGGTAGGGGTCCAGAGTGGGAGGAAGGCAGTCCCTGATGTGCTGGAGAACCAGCCTCTCGAAGCACTTCATGATGACTGGTGTGAGAGCAACAGGACGGTAGTCATTCAGGTGGACGGCTGGTGACTTTTTGGGGACAGGAATAATGATGGAAGTTTTCAAGCAGGAGGGGATGACTGCTTGAGCCAGGGAGCGGTTGAAGATCCTGCAGAATACATGTGACAGTTGGTGGGCACATGTTTTGAGGACCTTGCCTGGTATTCCGTCGGGTCCAGTAGCTTTCCTGGGGTTAACAGCCAGGAGCGCGCGCCTCACATCGTGTTCCTCTACGGTGAGTGGGGGGGAGTTGGAGCATGAAGTGCGGGGGTGTGACGGTTGGGGCGAGTCAAAGCGAGCAAAGAAGCAGTTAAGCTCCTCTGCCAGCGATGCACTCGGGTCTGCAGAGGTCGTGCTGCTGCCACGGAAGTTGGTGATGCTCCGTAGACCCTGCCACACCTCCCGTGGTCTGTTACTGGCAAGGTGGGCCTCCAGCCTCCCCTTGTAGGTTGCCTTGGCTAGCTTGATGCCTTTGCTCAGGTCAGCACGAGCCACCCTGTACTGGGCTTTGTCGCCTGACCTGAAGGCAGCGTCACGGGCCTTGAGGAGAGAGCGAACCCTGCTGGACATCCAGGGCTTCGCATTTGGGAAGGTCCGTATAGTCCTGTGTAGGGACACAGTTTCCATGCAGAACTTGATGTAGTCCACTACACAATGTGTGTAGACATCAAGGTCCTGATGATCAAAGAGGCCCCAGTTTGTGTCTTGAAAGCAGTCCTGTAATTCACTCATGGCGCCGTCACGCCAGGTTTTCACAGTCTTTGTGGTGGGCCTGAATCTGCGCCTGAGAGGGATGTATGCAGGTGCGAGCTGCAAGGACAGGTGGTCTGACTGGCCGAGGGGGGCGAGTGGGAGGGCCCTGTATGCGTGCTTGATGTTCGAGTACACATGGTCGAGAGTGTTGTCTCCCCTCGTTGGGCACTTGACATGCTGGTGAAACTCTGGGAGTACAGTCTTTAAATTGGCCTTATTAAAGTCTCCCGCTACTACGTGAACGCCATCAGGGTGGGCCCGCTGATGTTTATTGATGACGCACGCGAGTAGCGAGAGCGCCGTGCTAGTGCTAGCGTCGGGAGGGATGTAAACAGCTGTGACAATCACGACCGTTAGCTCCCTCGGGAGAAAATAAGGCCGGCATTTAACGGACATGAACTCGATGTCGGGGGAAGAGTGCTTCTCGACGATCGTGCTATCGCCGCACCAGTTCTCATGCACGTAAACACAGAGCCACCCCGCCCCGTCTCTTACCGGTGTCCCTTGTCCGATCCGCGCGATGTAGCGAGCGCCCGGCCAGCTGGATGCTAGCATCGGGGCCGTCTGCGTGCAGCCAGGATTCCGTGACGACGATCACACTGCTGTCTCGCACATAGCGGTTTCCCAGGATTTGTAATCCCAGGTCGTCGATTTTGTGGACCACGGATCTGGCGTTGGTGAGGTACAGACTCGGCAGTGGTTGCCTATGGGGCTGCCGTCGCAGCCGTTGCAAGACACCGGACCTGCAGCCCCGCTTCTGCTTCCTCTCTCTGCGTCGCCTGCGCCGCCTCCCGGTCCCGATGACAAGCCACGGTGAGCCGGGCAGCCTCGCCAGTTCGTCCGGAATTTTGCGATCATAGCATATTCAGTAAATATAAACCTGCTAAATTAAATAATTGACATTCTGTCCCATAAATGTTTAAAATGCCGGTAATTGCCATACAATCCTTCAAGGGTCGACGAGCGATGTTCGGGAGGAGGAGCAGTGGTGGTGGTGCGTTTCCCTCGGGCATGTGTCGGTAAATCCAGCGGAGTTCAGCGGCAGTGGATTGAAGTTGTCCTGACACAGGTTGATGACATGACAGGAACAGGCAGAAGTGCGAGAAGCAGACTGGCCTGCGGGTCCACATGGCAGACAGGTGCTAACTTTGATAGGTAAGCTAAACTTTAGCCACAGTAGACGCGTCAGCGACTATGCAATCGGTGGGTGGCATTCATGAGAATCGGGATCGCTCAACATACAGATAATAATAAATAAAATCACTGTAACTGGAGGGATTGTAAACTGCTAAAGCAGGTACAACAAGCGGATCCAAAAAATTTCTGAGAGTTACCGGTGAGCAGTGGCAGCCAAACGTGCCAGCGTCCACTCAACCGGGAGTTGATTCAATATTCACAATATTTTATTATTTTGTCGTACAGTTGTTTAAAAATGGCTCGCTATCGCCCCCTAGAGAAAAAAAAACAACAAAAAAAAACAGCCCCATATCTCTGTTTCACCAAACTGAAAATTTGATGAAGTGTGTACAAAGCCAAGACCTAATAAAAAGTCTCATGGAGCCGTATGCTAAATTGAACAGGAAGTCGGCCATTCTAAATTTATCAGAATCCGAAATCCTTTTATTGTCATTGTACAGTGTGCAACAAGATTAGGGAGCTCCCCTCTCCAGTGCAATACAACAATAATTTAATCAAATATATAAATTAGATAAATAAGAGAATAAATATTGTGATGGAAAATAGTATGAAATTGGAGAAATACAACACAATACGTCGCTGTTCAGCAAGGTAAGGGTGGTCGTGTGTGTGTGCATGTGTGTGAGAGTTCAGAATGGTGATGGCTCTCGGAAAGAAAATGTTTTTCAGTCTATTAGTCTTTGATTTGATGCACCTGTAGTGCCTGCCAACAAATTTACTTCAAACATTGACGAGGCTTTGAAAACAAAAGCTGCTCTAACTTTAACTACAAGCAAATTCCTCTTGAAGATTCCTCACGTTATTTCTCGGAAATATTTCACATTTCCAACGTGCCAGTACCCCAACGTTGTCCGGGTGGCGAGGGCCCTTTATAGCTGCTCGCAGTTTTTAATTAATTTTTTTAAATCAATGGTGATGACAGTGAAATATGTCTTGTCTGGTATCATGATAGCTGGAGGATATTTTGTCATGATATTTTAGTCAGGCCTGATAACAGTGATGTATGCTGATTTAAGGCTACTTTTATTTTGAAATGCCGTATCACATTTTGGTGGGACCGCATTTGATGGACAACTGGGGTTGTCTAGTGTCCCCCAAAATGGGTCTGATATCACGATAGCTCGAGGGTATTTTGAAATGATTATTTTAAAATCAGTGTTGATGACAATGAAATGTGCATATTTCAGGTGGGTTTTTTTTTTATTGTGAAATTACACATCAGATTTTGATGGGACCATTTTTGATGAACAGCTGGGGTCGTCTAGTGTCCAACAAAACTAGTCTGGTATTACGACAGCTCCAGCTCTTTTATTTTAAAATGCCTCCTTACATTTTGATGGGACTACTTTTGGTGGAAAGCTGTGTTGTCTTGTGTCCTCCAAACCTGGTTTGGTATTACCATAGCTAGAGGATATTTTTTAATGAAATTTTAAAGTCAGGCATGATGACAGTGAAATGTGCAGATTTCAGGCAACTTTTAGTTTGAAATTACAAATTAGATTTCGATGGGACCACTTTTTATGGACAGCTGGGGTAGTCTCGTGTCCCACAAAACTGGTCTGGTATCACGATAGCTCGAGCTATTTTTTTTTTAACTCAGTGGTGATGACCGTGAAATAAGCGAATTTCAGGCTACTTTTATTTTGAAGTGCCACATCACATTTTGATGTGACCACTTTTGGTGGACAGCTGGTGTGGTCTAGTATCCCCAATCCTGGTTTGGTATCACGATAGTTTGAGGATATTTTTTAAAGATTTTTCTTTTAAATCAGTGTTGATCACAGTGCATATTTCAGGTGATTTTTTTATTTTTAAATGCCACATCAAATTTTGAAGTGACCACTTTTTGTGGACAACTGGGGTGGTCTGGTGTCCCGCAGAACTTGTCTGGTATCACGATAGCTTGAGGATTTTGTAATGATTTTAATTTTTTTAATCATTGGTGACGACAGACAAATAAGCAAATTTTCACGCTTTTATTTTTAAATATCCCATCAGATTTTGATGGGACCACATTTGTTTTTACGGTTCCGTCACCACGCGAGTGGCTACCTGCTAAAGCAGCACGGCTCACTATTTGAGCCTTTTTCGCGTGTTTTTTCCTTTACCCAGTTTTATTTATTTTACCTCATCGCAGCAATGGACATCCAAATTGCGGTGGTTTTATTGCTGCTGGGGGCTGTTTTTTGCGTGATCGTGTCCGGAGATGTCACTGGGAGCTACGGATCAATCGTTTACACAAGAGATCAGCTGTTAGCACTTCGTGCTAACCCCGTGCCGACTCCCGGAGCGAGACCCGATATCCCCCACGAGTTGAGGAGGAAGAGACGGGGGATGTCGCGCGGGGGCGAAACGCCAGGCAAAGAGGAGGCGTGACCACCCCGTCCTCCTGTCCGTTTTTATGGGAAATGTTAGATACCTTCCCAAGAAAATGGACGCGGCACGAGAGGAACTTCCAATGAGCTAGCTTGCTGATGTTCACGGATTCATGGCTAACAGACCTAACGCCGGACACCGTCGTGGAATTTGACGGCTTCCAAATACTACTTGCGGACAGGACACTGGAAAGCGGTAAGAGGAAAGAGGAGGGCTGGCTGTGTTTGTTAATGATAGATAGTGTAACCCTAGGCACATCACAGCTAAGGAGCAACTTTCCAGTCGGGACAATGAGCTGCTAGCTGTTAGCATGCGTCCATACTTGACAAGCATCGCGAGTTAACAAGGACGTGCACGTAACAGGTGCGTGAGTAAACTGCTTAAAACTTTGATCGTCATTCAGCTGACCTACAAATTGAAACGCTACAGTCAGTTTGACGTTTTTGTTTGCTTGATTGTGGATTGACATGGAGGAACAAGACAGTGGAAAGCGGACATTAAAAATGACGGAGAAAAGCTGTAGAAGATCACAAGCCTAAACGGATGCAGGCACGCAGGTGCAAATTTGCTCAATTGACCTCCATGCAACGTCAAATTGAACAATTGATGGAGGATGATGCAAATGTTGACGCTGTAAAAAACTGAGCTTCGTGTTTGCTTTAGCGGCATGGAGCAAGAATTTGTGGACCTCAATTCCGGTGTGCAAAATTTAAAGACTGAAGAGGATTTTGTCGATGACCAAAATAACTGGTTTGATCCAAAAAATGTAATTAATGGAAATGTGAGCAATGGAAGAAGGACGTTTTGAAACGTGCAGAGGAAGGATGCAATAAACAAATATCACCTGATGATAGTAGATCTGCATCAACTAACTACACCCATAGAAGTAGAAGTAAAGAATCTAACAGACAGAAGCTCACTTCTGTCAACGTCTTCAATTAAATTAA